>NW_027526622.1:0-224566 GCF_052857255.1 Amblyomma americanum
CATGTATTCGTGCTTAATACAACGAAACAAGCTGTTTTAGACCGAAACGAGCTAAATCTGAACACATCGGTTTTACAACTGTCCCTGTGACACGCGTCAAATCTTTTTCTCTTATAACTGCGCGAAAAGCATGTATTCTTGCTTAATACAGCGAAACAAGCTGTTTTAGACCGAAACGAGCTAAATCACAACACATCGGTATTACAAGTGTTCCACGTGATACTCGTCAAAACGTTTTCTCTTATAACTGCGCGAAAAGCATGTATTCCTGCTTACTACAACGAAACAAGGTGTTTTAGACCGAAACGAGCTAAATCTGAACACATCGGTTTTACAAGTATCCACGTGATACTCGTCAAAACTTTTTCTCTTATAACTGCGCGAAAAGCATGTATTCTTGCTTAATACAGCGAAACAAGCTGTTTTAGACCGAAATGAGCTAAATCACAACACATCGGTTTTACAAGTGTTCCTCTGATACGCGTCAAAACTTTTTCTCTTATAACTGCGCGAAAAGCATGTATTCTTGCTTAATACAGCGAAACAAGCTGTTTAAGACCGAAACGAGCTAAATCACAACACATCGGTATTACAAGCGTTCCACGTGATACTCGTCAAAACGTTTTCTCTTATAACTGCGCGAAAAGCATGTATTCGTGCTTACTACAACGAAACAAGGTATTTTAAACCGAAACGAGCTAAATCTGAACACATCGGTTTTACAAGTATCCACGTGATACTCGTCAAAACTTTTTCTCTTATAACTGCGCGAAAAGCATGTATTCTTGCTTAATACAACGAAACAAGCTGTTTTAGACCGAAACGAGCTAAATCACAACACATCGGTTTTACAAGTGTCCCTGTGACACGCGTCAAAACTTTTTCTCTTATAACTGCGCGAAAAGCATGTATTCTTGCTTAATACAGCGAAACAAGCTGTTTTAGACCGAAACGAGCTAAATCACAACACATCGGTTTTACAAGTGTTCCCCTGATACGCGTCAAAACTTTTTCTCTTATAACTGCGCGAAAAGCATGTATTCTTGCTTAATACAACGAAACAAGCTGTTTTAGACCGAAACGAGCTAAATCACAACACATCGGTTTTACAAGTGTTCCTCTGATACGCGTCTAAACTTTTTCTCTTATAACTGCGCGAAAAGCATGTATTCGTGCTTAATACAACGAAACAAGCTGTTTTAGACCGAAACGAGCTAAATCTGAACACATCGGTTTTACAACTGTCCCTGTGACACGCGTCAAAACTTTTTCTCTTATAACTGCGCGAAAAGCATGTATTCTTGCTTAATACAACGAAACAAGCTGTTTTAGACCGAAACGAGCTAAATCACAACACATCGGTTTTACAAGTGTTCCTCTGATACGCGTTTAAACGTTTTCTCTTATAACTGCGCGAAAAGCATGTATTCTTGCTTAATACAACGAAACAAGCTGTTTTAGACCGAAACGAGCTAAATCACAACACATCGGTTTTACAAGTGTTCCTCTGATACGCGTCTAAACTTTTTCTCTTATAACTGCGCGAAAAGCATGTATTCGTGCTTAATACAACGAAACAAGCTGTTTTAGACCGAAACGAGCTAAATCTGAACACATCGGTTTTACAACTGTCCCTGTGACACGCGTCAAAACTTTTTCTCTTATAACTGCGCGAAAAGCATGTATTCTTGCTTAATACAGCGAAACAAGCTGTTTTAGACCGAAACGAGCTAAATCACAACACATCGGTTTTACAAGTGTTCCTCTGATACGCGTCTAAACTTTTTCTCTTATAACTGCGCGAAAAGCATGTATTCGTGCTTACTACAACGAAACAAGGTATTTTAGACCGAAACGAGCTAAATCTGAACACATCGGTTTTACAAGTATCCACGTGATACTCGTCAAAACTTTTTCTCTTATAACTGCGCGAAAAGCATGTATTCTTGCTTAATACAACGAAACAAGCTGTTTTAGACCGAAACGAGCTAAATCACAACACATCGGTTTTACAAGTGTCCCTGTGACACGCGTCAAACCTTTTTCTCTTATAACTGCGCGAAAAGCATGTATTCTTGCTTAATACAGCGAAACAAGCTGTTTTAGACCGAAACGAGCTAAATCACAACACATCGGTTTTACAAGTGTTCCCCTGATACGCGTCAAAACTTTTTCTCTTATAACTGCGCGAAAAGCATGTATTCTTGCTTAATACAACGAAACAAGCTGTTTTAGACCGAAACGAGCTAAATCACAACACATCGGTTTTACAAGTGTTCCTCTGATACGCGTCTAAACTTTTTCTCTTATAACTGCGCGAAAAGCATGTATTCGTGCTTAATACAACGAAACAAGCTGTTTTAGACCGAAACGAGCTAAATCTGAACACATCGGTTTTACAACTGTCCCTGTGACACGCGTCAAAACTTTTTCTCTTATAACTGCGCGAAAGCATGTATTCTTGCTTAATACAACGAAACAAGCTGTTTTAGACCGAAACGAGCTAAATCACAACACATCGGTTTTACAAGTGTTCCTCTGATACGCGTTTAAACGTTTTCTCTTATAACTGCGCGAAAAGCATGTATTCTTGCTTAATACAACGAAACAAGCTGTTTTAGACCGAAACGAGCTAAATCACAACACATCGGTTTTACAAGTGTTCCTCTGATACGCGTCTAAACTTTTTCTCTTATAACTGCGCGAAAAGCATGTATTCGTGCTTAATACAACGAAACAAGCTGTTTTAGACCGAAACGAGCTAAATCTGAACACATCGGTTTTACAACTGTCCCTGTGACACGCGTCAAAACTTTTTCTCTTATAACTGCGCGAAAAGCATGTATTCTTGCTTAATACAGCGAAACAAGCTGTTTTAGACCGAAACGAGCTAAATCACAACACATCGGTTTTACAAGTGTTTCCTCTGATACGCGTCTAAACTTTTTCTCTTATAACTGCGCGAAAAGCATGTATTCGTGCTTACTACAACGAAACAAGGTGTTTTAGACCGAAACGAGCTAAATCTGAACACATCGGTTTTACAAGTATCCACGTGATACTCGTCAAAACTTTTTCTCTTATAACTGCGCGAAAAGCATGTATTCTTGCTTAATACAACGAAACAAGCTGTTTTAGACCGAAACGAGCTAAATCACAACACATCGGTTTTACAAGTGTCCCTGTGACACGCGTCAAAACTTTTTCTCTTATAACTGCGCGAAAAGCATCTATTCTTGCTTAATACAGCGAAACAAGCTGTTTTAGACCGAAACGAGCTAAATCTGAACACGTCGGTTTTACAAGTATAAACGTGATACTCGTCAAAACTTTTTCTCTTATAACTGCGCGAAAAGCATGTATTCTTGCTTAATACAGCGAAACAAGCTGTTTTAGACCGAAACGAGCTAAATCACAACACATCGGTTTTACAAGTGTTCCACGTGATACTCGTCAAAACGTTTTCTCTTATAACTGCGCGAAAAGCATGTATTCCTGCTTACTACAACGAAACAAGGTGTTTTAGACCGAAACGAGCTAAATCTGAACACATCGGTTTTACAAGTATCCACGTGATACTCGTCAAAACTTTTTCTCTTATAACTGCGCGAAAAGCATGTATTCTTGCTTAATACAGCGAAACAAGCTGTTTTAGACCGAAATGAGCTAAATCACAACACATCGGTTTTACAAGTGTTCCTCTGATACGCGTCAAAACTTTTTCTCTTATAACTGCGCGAAAAGCATGTATTCTTGCTTAATACAGCGAAACAAGCTGTTTAAGACCGAAACGAGCTAAATCACAACACATCGGTATTACAAGCGTTCCACGTGATACTCGTCAAAACGTTTTCTCTTATAACTGCGCGAAAAGCATGTATTCGTGCTTACTACAACGAAACAAGGTATTTTAAACCGAAACGAGCTAAATCTGAACACATCGGTTTTACAAGTATCCACGTGATACTCGTCAAAACTTTTTCTCTTATAACTGCGCGAAAAGCATGTATTCTTGCTTAATACAACGAAACAAGCTGTTTTAGACCGAAACGAGCTAAATCACAACACATCGGTTTTACAAGTGTCCCTGTGACACGCGTCAAAACTTTTTCTCTTATAACTGCGCGAAAAGCATGTATTCTTGCTTAATACAGCGAAACAAGCTGTTTTAGACCGAAACGAGCTAAATCACAACACATCGGTTTTACAAGTGTTCCCCTGATACGCGTCAAAACTTTTTCTCTTATAACTGCGCGAAAAGCATGTATTCTTGCTTAATACAACGAAACAAGCTGTTTTAGACCGAAACGAGCTAAATCACAACACATCGGTTTTACAAGTGTTCCTCTGATACGCGTCTAAACTTTTTCTCTTATAACTGCGCGAAAAGCATGTATTCGTGCTTAATACAACGAAACAAGCTGTTTTAGACCGAAACGATCTAAATCTGAACACATCGGTTTTACAACTGTCCCTGTGACACGCGTCAAAACTTTTTCTCTTATAACTGCGCGAAAAGCATGTATTCTTGCTTAATACAACGAAACAAGCTGTTTTAGACCGAAACGAGCTAAATCACAACACATCGGTTTTACAAGTGTTCCTCTGATACGCGTTTAAACGTTTTCTCTTATAACTGCGCGAAAAGCATGTATTCTTGCTTAATACAACGAAACAAGCTGTTTTAGACCGAAACGAGCTAAATCACAACACATCGGTTTTACAAGTGTTCCTCTGATACGCGTCTAAACTTTTTCTCTTATAACTGCGCGAAAAGCATGTATTCGTGCTTAATACAACGAAACAAGCTGTTTTAGACCGAAACGAGCTAAATCTGAACACATCGGTTTTACAACTGTCCCTGTGACACGCGTCAAAACTTTTTCTCTTATAACTGCGCGAAAAGCATGTATTCTTGCTTAATACAGCGAAACAAGCTGTTTTAGACCGAAACGAGCTAAATCACAACACATCGGTTTTACAAGTGTTCCTCTGATACGCGTTTAAACTTTTTCTCTTATAACTGCGCGAAAAGCATGTATTCGTGCTTACTACAACGAAACAAGGTATTTTAGACCGAAACGAGCTAAATCTGAACACATCGGTTTTACAAGTATCCACGTGATACTCGTCAAAACTTTTTCTCTTATAACTGCGCGAAAAGCATGTATTCTTGCTTAATACAACGAAACAAGCTGTTTTAGACCGAAACGAGCTAAATCACAACACATCGGTTTTACAAGTGTCTCTGTGACACGCGTCAAAACTTTTTCTCTTATAACTGCGCGAAAAGCATGTATTCTTGCTTAATACAGCGAAACAAGCTGTTTTAGACCGAAACGAGCTAAATCACAACACATCGGTTTTACAAGTGTTCCCCTGATACGCGTCAAAACTTTTTCTCTTATAACTGCGCGAAAAGCATGTATTCTTGCTTAATACAACGAAACAAGCTGTTTTAGACCGAAACGAGCTAAATCACAACACATCGGTTTTACAAGTGTTCCTCTGATACGCGTCTAAACTTTTTCTCTTATAACTGCGCGAAAAGCATGTATTCGTGCTTAATACAACGAAACAAGCTGTTTTAGACCGAAACGAGCTAAATCTGAACACATCGGTTTTACAACTGTCCCTGTGACACGCGTCAAAACTTTTTCTCTTATAACTGCGCGAAAAGCATGTATTCTTGCTTAATACAACGAAACAAGCTGTTTTAGACCGAAACGAGCTAAATCACAACACATCGGTTTTACAAGTGTTCCTCTGATACGCGTTTAAACGTTTTCTCTTATAACTGCGCGAAAAGCATGTATTCTTGCTTAATACAACGAAACAAGCTGTTTTAGACCGAAACGAGCTAAATCACAACACATCGGTTTTACAAGTGTTCCTCTGATACGCGTCTAAACTTTTTCTCTTATAACTGCGCGAAAAGCATGTATTCGTGCTTAATACAACGAAACAAGCTGTTTTAGACCGAAACGAGCTAAATCTGAACACATCGGTTTTACAACTGTCCCTGTGACACGCGTCAAAACTTTTTCTCTTATAACTGCGCGAAAAGCATGTATTCTTGCTTAATACAGCGAAACAAGCTGTTTTAGACCGAAACGAGCTAAATCACAACACATCGGTTTTACAAGTGTTCCTCTGATATGCGTCTAAACTTTTTCTCTTATAACTGCGCGAAAAGCATGTATTCGTGCTTACTACAACGAAACAAGGTATTTTAGACCGAAACGAGCTAAATCTGAACACATCGGTTTTACAAGTATCCACGTGATACTCGTCAAAACTTTTTCTCTTATAACTGCGCGAAAAGCATGTATTCTTGCTTAATACAACGAAACAAGCTGTTTTAGACCGAAACGAGCTAAATCACAACACATCGGTTTTACAAGTGTCCCTGTGACACGCGTCAAAACTTTTTCTCTTATAACTGCGCGAAAAGCATGTATTCTTGCTTAATACAGCGAAACAAGCTGTTTTAGACCGAAACGAGCTAAATCACAACACATCGGTTTTACAAGTGTTCCCCTGATACGCGTCAAAACTTTTTCTCTTATAACTGCGCGAAAAGCATGTATTCTTGCTTAATACAACGAAACAAGCTGTTTTAGACCGAAACGAGCTAAATCACAACACATCGGTTTTACAAGTGTTCCTCTGATACGCGTCTAAACTTTTTCTCTTATAACTGCGCGAAAAGCATGTATTCGTGCTTAATACAACGAAACAAGCTGTTTTAGACCGAAACGAGCTAAATCTGAACACATCGGTTTTACAACTGTCCCTGTGACACGCGTCAAAACTTTTTCTCTTATAACTGCGCGAAAAGCATGTATTCTTGCTTAATACAGCGAAACAAGCTGTTTTAGACCGAAAAGAGCTAAATCACAACACATCGGTATTACAAGTGTTCCACGTGATACTCGTCAAAACGTTTTCTCTTATAACTGCGCGAAAAGCATGTATTCCTGCTTACTACAACGAAACAAGGTGTTTTAGACCGAAACGAGCTAAATCTGAACACATCGGTTTTACAAGTATCCACGTGATACTCGTCAAAACTTTTTCTCTTTTAACTGCGCGAAAAGCATGTATTCTTGCTTAATACAGCGAAACAAGCTGTTTTAGACCGAAATGAGCTAAATCACAACACATCGGTTTTACAAGTGTTCCTCTGATACGCGTCAAAACTTTTTCTCTTATAACTGCGCGAAAAGCATGTATTCTTGCTTAATACAGCGAAACAAGCTGTTTAAGACCGAAACGAGCTAAATCACAACACATCGGTATTACAAGCGTTCCACGTGATACTCGTCAAAACGTTTTCTCTTATAACTGCGCGAAAAGCATGTATTCGTGCTTACTACAACGAAACAAGGTATTTTAAACCGAAACGAGCTAAATCTGAACACATCGGTTTTACAAGTATCCACGTGATACTCGTCAAAACTTTTTCTCTTATAACTGCGCGAAAAGCATGTATTCTTGCTTAATACAACGAAACAAGCTGTTTTAGACCGAAACGAGCTAAATCACAACACATCGGTTTTACAAGTGTCCCTGTGACACGCGTCAAAACTTTTTCTCTTATAACTGCGCGAAAAGCATGTATTCTTGCTTAATACAGCGAAACAAGCTGTTTTAGACCGAAACGAGCTAAATCACAACACATCGGTTTTACAAGTGTTCCCCTGATACGCGTCAAAACTTTTTCTCTTATAACTGCGCGAAAAGCATGTATTCTTGCTTAATACAACGAAACAAGCTGTTTTAGACCGAAACGAGCTAAATCACAACACATCGGTTTTACAAGTGTTCCTCTGATACGCGTCTAAACTTTTTCTCTTATAACTGCGCGAAAAGCATGTATTCGTGCTTAATACAACGAAACAAGCTGTTTTAGACCGAAACGAGCTAAATCTGAACACATCGGTTTTACAACTGTCCCTGTGACACGCGTCAAAACTTTTTCTCTTATAACTGCGCGAAAAGCATGTATTCTTGCTTAATACAACGAAACAAGCTGTTTTAGACCGAAACGAGCTAAATCACAACACATCGGTTTTACAAGTGTTCCTCTGATACGCGTTTAAACGTTTTCTCTTATAACTGCGCGAAAAGCATGTATTCTTGCTTAATACAACGAAACAAGCTGTTTTAGACCGAAACGAGCTAAATCACAACACATCGGTTTTACAAGTGTTCCTCTGATACGCGTCTAAACTTTTTCTCTTATAACTGCGCGAAAAGCATGTATTCGTGCTTAATACAACGAAACAAGCTGTTTTAGACCGAAACGAGCTAAATCTGAACACATCGGTTTTACAACTGTCCCTGTGACACGCGTCAAAACTTTTTCTCTTATAACTGCGCGAAAAGCATGTATTCTTGCTTAATACAGCGAAACAAGCTGTTTTAGACCGAAACGAGCTAAATCACAACACATCGGTTTTACAAGTGTTCCTCTGATACGCGTCTAAACTTTTTCTCTTATAACTGCGCGAAAAGCATGTATTCGTGCTTACTACAACGAAACAAGGTATTTTAGACCGAAACGAGCTAAATCTGAACACATCGGTTTTACAAGTATCCACGTGATACTCGTCAAAACTTTTTCTCTTATAACTGCGCGAAAAGCATGTATTCTTGCTTAATACAACGAAACAAGCTGTTTTAGACCGAAACGAGCTAAATCACAACACATCGGTTTTACAAGTGTCCCTGTGACACGCGTCAAACCTTTTTCTCTTATAACTGCGCGAAAAGCATGTATTCTTGCTTAATACAGCGAAACAAGCTGTTTTAGACCGAAACGAGCTAAATCACAACACATCGGTTTTACAAGTGTTCCCCTGATACGCGTCAAAACTTTTTCTCTTATAACTGCGCGAAAAGCATGTATTCTTGCTTAATACAACGAAACAAGCTGTTTTAGACCGAAACGAGCTAAATCACAACACATCGGTTTTACAAGTGTTCCTCTGATACGCGTCTAAACTTTTTCTCTTATAACTGCGCGAAAAGCATGTATTCGTGCTTAATACAACGAAACAAGCTGTTTTAGACCGAAACGAGCTAAATCTGAACACATCGGTTTTACAACTGTCCCTGTGACACGCGTCAAAACTTTTTCTCTTATAACTGCGCGAAAAGCATGTATTCTTGCTTAATACAACGAAACAAGCTGTTTTAGACCGAAACGAGCTAAATCACAACACATCGGTTTTACAAGTGTTCCTCTGATACGCGTTTAAACGTTTTCTCTTATAACTGCGCGAAAAGCATGTATTCTTGCTTAATACAACGAAACAAGCTGTTTTAGACCGAAACGAGCTAAATCACAACACATCGGTTTTACAAGTGTTCCTCTGATACGCGTCTAAACTTTTTCTCTTATAACTGCGCGAAAAGCATGTATTCGTGCTTAATACAACGAAACAAGCTGTTTTAGACCGAAACGAGCTAAATCTGAACACATCGGTTTTACAACTGTCCCTGTGACACGCGTCAAAACTTTTTCTCTTATAACTGCGCGAAAAGCATGTATTCTTGCTTAATACAGCGAAACAAGCTGTTTTAGACCGAAACGAGCTAAATCACAACACATCGGTTTTACAAGTGTTCCTCTGATACGCGTCTAAACTTTTTCTCTTATAACTGCGCGAAAAGCATGTATTCGTGCTTACTACAACGAAACAAGGTGTTTTAGACCGAAACGAGCTAAATCTGAACACATCGGTTTTACAAGTATCCACGTGATACTCGTCAAAACTTTTTCTCTTATAACTGCGCGAAAAGCATGTATTCTTGCTTAATACAACGAAACAAGCTGTTTTAGACCGAAACGAGCTAAATCACAACACATCGGTTTTACAAGTGTCCCTGTGACACGCGTCAAAACTTTTTCTCTTATAACTGCGCGAAAAGCATCTATTCTTGCTTAATACAGCGAAACAAGCTGTTTTAGACCGAAACGAGCTAAATCTGAACACGTCGGTTTTACAAGTATAAACGTGATACTCGTCAAAACTTTTTCTCTTATAACTGCGCGAAAAGCATGTATTCTTGCTTAATACAGCGAAACAAGCTGTTTTAGACCGAAACGAGCTAAATCACAACACATCGGTTTTACAAGTGTTCCTCTGATACGCGTCTAAACTTTTTCTCTTATAACTGCGCGAAAAGCATGTATTCGTGCTTAATACAACGAAACAAGCTGTTTTAGACCGAAACGAGCTAAATCTGAACACATCGGTTTTACAACTGTCCCTGTGACACGCGTCAAAACTTTTTCTCTTATAACTGCGCGAAAAGCATGTATTCTTGCTTAATACAGCGAAACAAGCTGTTTTAGACCGAAACGAGCTAAATCACAAAACATCGGTTTTACAAGTGTTCCTCTGATACGCGTCAAAACGTTTTCTCTTATAACTGCGCGAAAAGCATGTATTCTTGCTTAATACAACGAAACAAGCTGTTTTAGACCGAAACGAGCTAAATCACAACACATCGGTTTTACAAGTGTTCCTCTGATACGCGTCTAAACTTTTTCTCTTATAACTGCGCGAAAAGCATGTATTCGTGCTTAATACAACGAAACAAGCTGTTTTAGACCGAAACGAGCTAAATCTGAACACATCGGTTTTACAACTGTCCCTGTGACACGCGTCAAATCTTTTTCTCTTATAACTGCGCGAAAAGCATGTATTCTTGCTTAATACAGCGAAACAAGCTGTTTTAGACCGAAACGAGCTAAATCACAACACATCGGTATTACAAGTGTTCCACGTGATACTCGTCAAAACGTTTTCTCTTATAACTGCGCGAAAAGCATGTATTCCTGCTTACTACAACGAAACAAGGTGTTTTAGACCGAAACGAGCTAAATCTGAACACATCGGTTTTACAAGTATCCACGTGATACTCGTCAAAACTTTTTCTCTTATAACTGCGCGAAAAGCATGTATTCTTTCTTAATACAGCGAAACAAGCTGTTTTAGACCGAAATGAGCTAAATCACAACACATCGGTTTTACAAGTGTTCCTCTGATACGCGTCAAAACTTTTTCTCTTATAACTGCGCGAAAAGCATGTATTCTTGCTTAATACAGCGAAACAAGCTGTTTAAGACCGAAACGAGCTAAATCACAACACATCGGTATTACAAGCGTTCCACGTGATACTCGTCAAAACGTTTTCTCTTATAACTGCGCGAAAAGCATGTATTCGTGCTTACTACAACGAAACAAGGTATTTTAAACCGAAACGAGCTAAATCTGAACACATCGGTTTTACAAGTATCCACGTGATACTCGTCAAAACTTTTTCTCTTATAACTGCGCGAAAAGCATGTATTCTTGCTTAATACAACGAAACAAGCTGTTTTAGACCGAAACGAGCTAAATCACAACACATCGGTTTTACAAGTGTCCCTGTGACACGCGTCAAAACTTTTTCTCTTATAACTGCGCGAAAAGCATGTATTCTTGCTTAATACAGCGAAACAAGCTGTTTTAGACCGAAACGAGCTAAATCACAACACATCGGTTTTACAAGTGTTCCCCTGATACGCGTCAAAACTTTTTCTCTTATAACTGCGCGAAAAGCATGTATTCTTGCTTAATACAACGAAACAAGCTGTTTTAGACCGAAACGAGCTAAATCACAACACATCGGTTTTACAAGTGTTCCTCTGATACGCGTCTAAACTTTTTCTCTTATAACTGCGCGAAAAGCATGTATTCGTGCTTAATACAACGATCGGTTTTACAACTGTCCCCTGTGACACGCGTCAAAACTTTTTCTCTTATAACTGCGCGAAAAGCATGTATTCTTGCTTAATACAACGAAACAAGCTGTTTTAAGACCGAAACGAGCTAAATCACAACACATCGGTTTTACAAGTGTTCCTCTGATACGCGTTTAAACGTTTTCTCTTATAACTGCGCGAAAAGCATGTATTCTTGCTTAATACAACGAAACAAGCTGTTTTAGACCGAAACGAGCTAAATCACAACACATCGGTTTTACAAGTGTTTCCTCTGATACGCGTCTAAACTTTTTCTCTTATAACTGCGCGAAAAGCATGTATTCGTGCTTAATACAACGAAACAAGCTGTTTTAGACCGAAACGAGCTAAATCTGAACACATCGGTTTTACAACTGTCCCTGTGACACGCGTCAAAACTTTTTCTCTTATAACTGCGCGAAAAGCATGTATTCTTGCTTAAATACAGCGAAACAAGCTGTTTTAGACCGAAACGAGCTAAATCACAACACATCGGTTTTACAAGTGTTCCTCTGATACGCGTCTAAACTTTTTCTCTTATAACTGCGCGAAAAGCATGTATTCGTGCTTACTACAACGAACAAGGTATTTTAGACCGAAACGAGCTAAATCTGAACACATCGGTTTTACAAGTATCCACGTGATACTCGTCAAAACTTTTTCTCTTATAACTGCGCGAAAAGCATGTATTCTTGCTTAATACAACGAAACAAGCTGTTTTAGACCGAAACGAGCTAAATCACAACATATCGGTTTTACAAGTGTCCCTGTGACACGCGTCAAAAACTTTTTCTCTTATAACTGCGCGAAAAGCATGTATTCCTTGCTTAATACAGCGAAACAAGCTGTTTTTAGACCGAAACGAGCTAAATCACAACACATCGGTTTTTACAAGTGTTCCCCTGATACGCCGTCAAAACTTTTTCTCTTATAACTGCGCGAAAAGCATGTATTCTTGCTTAATACAACGAAACAAGCTGTTTTAGACCGAAACGAGCTAAATCACAACACATCGGTTTTACAAGTGTTCCTCTGATACGCGTCTAAACTTTTTCTCTTATAAACTGCGCGAAAAGCATGTATTCGTGCTTAATACAACGAAACAAGCTGTTTTAGACCGAAAACGAGCTAAAATCTGAAACACATCGGTTTTACAACTGTCCCTGTGGACACGCGTCAAAACTTTTTCTCTTATAACTGCGCGAAAAGCATGTATTCTTGCTTAATACAGCGAAACAAGCTGTTTTAGACCGAAACGAGCTAAATCACAAAACATCGGTTTTACAAGTGTTCCTCTGATACGCGTCAAAACGTTTTCTCTTATAACTGCGCGAAAAGCATGTATTCTTGCTTAATACAACGAAACAAGCTGTTTTAGACCGAAACGAGCTAAAGCACAACACATCGGTTTTACAAGTGTTCCTCTGATACGCGTCTAAACTTTTTCTCTTATAACTGCGCGAAAAGCATGTATTCGTGCTTAATACAACGAAACAAGCTGTTTTAGACCGAAACGAGCTAAATCTGAACACATCGGTTTTACAACTGTCCCTGTGACACGCGTCAAATCTTTTTCTCTTATAACTGCGCGAAAAGCATGTATTCTTGCCTAATACAGCGAAACAAGCTGTTTTAGACCGAAACGAGCTAAATCACAACACATCGGTATTACAAGTGTTCCACGTGATACTCGTCAAAAACGTTTTCTCTTATAACTGCGCGAAAAGCATGTATTCCTGCTTACTACAACGAAACAAGGTGTTTTAGACCGAAACGAGCTAAATCTGAACACATCGGTTTTACAAGTATCCACGTGATACTCGTCAAAACTTTTTCTCTTATAACTGCGCGAAAAGCATGTATTCTTGCCTAATACAGCGAAACAAGCTGTTTTTAGACCGAAATGAGCTAAATCACAACACATCGGTTTTACAAGTGTTCCTCTGATACGCGTCAAAACTTTTCTCTTATAACTGCGCGAAAAGCATGTATTCTTGCTTAATACAGCGAAACAAGCTGTTTAAGACCGAAACGAGCTAAATCACAACACATCGTTATTACAAGCGTTCCACGTGATACTCGTCAAAACGTTTTCTCTTATAACTGCGCGAAAAGCATGTATTCGTGCTTACTACAACGAAACAAGGTATTTTAAAACCGAAACGAGCTAAATCTGAACACATCGGTTTTACAAGTATCCACGTGATACTCGTCAAAACTTTTTCTCTTATAACTGCGCGAAAAGCATGTATTCTTGCTTAATACAACGAAACAAGCTGTTTTAGACCGAAAACGAGCTAAATCACAACACATCGGTTTTAACAAGTGTCCCTGTGACACGCGTCAAAACTTTTTCTCTTATAACTGCGCGAAAAGCATGTATTCTTGCTTTATACAGCGAAACAAGCTGTTTTAGACCGAAACGAGCTAAATCACAACACATCGGTTTTTACAAGTGTTCCCCTGATACGCGTCCAAACTTTTTCTCTTATAACTGCGCGAAAAGCATGTATTCTTGCTTAATACAACGAAACAAGCTGTTTTAGGACCGAAACGAGCTAAATCACAACACATCGGTTTTACAAGTGTTCCTCTGATACGCGTCTAAACTTTTTCTCTTATAACTGCGCGAAAAGCATGTATTCGTGCTTAATACAACGAAACAAGCTGTTTTAGACCGAAACGAGCTAAATCTGAACACATCGGTTTTACAACTGTCCCTGTGACACGCGTCAAATCTTTTTCTCTTATAACTGCGCGAAAAGCATGTATTCTTGCTTAATACAGCGAAACAAGCTGTTTTAGACCGAAACGAGCTAAATCACAACACATCGGTTTTACAAGTGTTCCCCTGATACGCGTCAAAACTTTTTCTCTTATAACTGCGCGAAAAGCATGTATTCTTGCTTAATACAACGAAACAAGCTGTTTTAGACCGAAACGAGCTAAATCACAACACATCGGTTTTACAAGTGTTCCTCTGATACGCGTCTAAACTTTTTCTCTTATAACTGCGCGAAAAGCATGTATTCGTGCTTAATACAACGAAACAAGCTGTTTTAGACCGAAACGAGCTAAATCTGAACACATCGGTTTTACAACTGTCCCTGTGACACGCGTCAAAACTTTTTCTCTTATAACTGCGCGAAAAGCATGTATTCTTGCTTAATACAGCGAAACAAGCTGTTTTAGACCGAAACGAGCTAAATCACAAAACATCGGTTTTACAAGTGTTCCTCTGATACGCGTCAAAACGTTTTCTCTTATAACTGCGCGAAAAGCATGTATTCTTGCTTAATACAACGAAACAAGCTGTTTTAGACCGAAACGAGCTAAATCACAACACATCGGTTTTACAAGTGTTCCTCTGATACGCGTCTAAACTTTTTCTCTTATAACTGCGCGAAAAGCATGTATTCGTGCTTAATACAACGAAACAAGCTGTTTTAGACCGAAACGAGCTAAATCTGAACACATCGGTTTTACAACTGTCCCTGTGACACGCGTCAAATCTTTTTCTCTTATAACTGCGCGAAAAGCATGTATTCTTGCTTAATACAGCGAAACAAGCTGTTTTAGACCGAAACGAGCTAAATCACAACACATCGGTATTACAAGTGTTCCACGTGATACTCGTCAAAACGTTTTCTCTTATAACTGCGCGAAAAGCATGTATTCCTGCTTACTACAACGAAACAAGGTGTTTTAGACCGAAACGAGCTAAATCTGAACACATCGGTTTTACAAGTATCCACGTGATACTCGTCAAAACTTTTTCTCTTATAACTGCGCGAAAAGCATGTATTCTTGCTTAATACAGCGAAACAAGCTGTTTTAGACCGAAATGAGCTAAATCACAACACATCGGTTTTACAAGTGTTCCTCTGATACGCGTCAAAACTTTTTCTCTTATAACTGCGCGAAAAGCATGTATTCTTGCTTAATACAGCGAAACAAGCTGTTTAAGACCGAAACGAGCTAAATCACAACACATCGGTATTACAAGCGTTCCACGTGATACTCGTCAAAAACGTTTTCTCTTATAACTGCGCGAAAAAGCCATGTATTCGTGCTTACTACAACGAAACAAGGTATTTTAAACCGAAACGAGCTAAATCTGAACACATCGGTTTTACAAGTATCCACGTGATACTCGTCAAAACTTTTTCTCTTATAACTGCGCGAAAAGCATGTATTCTTGCTTAATACAACGAAACAAGCTGTTTTAGACCGAAACGAGCTAAATCACAACACATCGGTTTTACAAGTGTCCCTGTGACACGCGTCAAAACTTTTTTCTCTTATAACTGCGCGAAAAGCATGTATTCTTGCTTAATACAGCGAAACAAGCTGTTTTAGACCGAAACGAGCTAAATCACAACACATCGGTTTTACATGTGTTCCCCTGATACGCGTCAAAACTTTTTCTCTTATAACTGCGCGAAAAGCATGTATTCTTGCTTAATACAACGAAACAAGCTGTTTTAGACCGAAACGAGCTAAAATCACAACACATCGGTTTTACAAGTGTTCCTCTGATACGCGTCTAAACTTTTTCTCTTATAACTGCGCGAAAAGCATGTATTCGTGCTTAATACAACGAAACAAGCTGTTTTAGACCGAAACGAGCTAAATCTGAACACATCGGTTTTACAACTGTCCCTGTGACCACGCGTCAAAACTTTTTCTCTTATAACTGCGCGAAAAGCATGTATTCTTGCTTAATACAACGAAACAAGCTGTTTTAGACCGAAACGAGCTAAATCACAACACATCGGTTTTACAAGTGTTCCTCTGATACGCGTTTAAACGTTTTCTCTTATAACTGCGCGAAAAGCATGTATTCTTGCTTAATACAACGAAACAAGCTGTTTTAGACCGAAACGAGCTAAATCACAACACATCGGTTTTACAAGTGTTCCTCTGATACGCGTCTAAACTTTTTCTCTTATAACTGCGCGAAAAGCATGTATTCGTGCTTAATACAACGAAACAAGCTGTTTTAGACCGAAACGAGCTAAATCTGAACACATCGGTTTTACAACTGTCCCTGTGACACGCGTCAAACTTTTTCTCTTATAACTGCGCGAAAAGCATGTATTCTTGCTTAATACAGCGAAACAAGCTGTTTTAGACCGAAACGAGCTAAATCACAACACATCGGTTTTACAAGTGTTCCTCTGATACGCGTCTAAACTTTTTCTCTTATAACTGCGCGAAAAGCATGTATTCGTGCTTACTACAACGAAACAAGGTATTTTAGACCGAAACGAGCTAAATCTGAACACATCGGTTTTACAAGTATCCACGTGATACTCGTCAAAACTTTTTCTCTTATAACTGGCGCGAAAAGCATGTATTCTTGCTTAATACAACGAAACAAGCTGTTTTAGACCGAAACGAGCTAAATCACAACACATCGGTTTTACAAGTGTCCCTGTGACACGCGTCAAAACTTTTTCTCTTATAACTGCGCGAAAAGCATGTATTCTTGCTTAATACAGCGAAACAAGCTGTTTTAGACCGAAACGAGCTAAATCACAACACATCGGTTTTACAAGTGTTCCCCTGATACGCGTCAAAACTTTTTCTCTTATAACTGCGCGAAAAGCATGTATTCTTGCTTAATACAACGAAACAAGCTGTTTTAGACCGAAACGAGCTAAATCACAACACATCGGTTTTACAAGTGTTCCTCTGATACGCGTCTAAACTTTTTCTCTTATAACTGCGCGAAAAGCATGTATTTGTGCTTAATACAACGAAACAAGCTGTTTTAGACCGAAACGAGCTAAATCTGAACACATCGGTTTTACAACTGTCCTGTGACACGCGTCAAAACTTTTTCTCTTATAACTGCGCGAAAAGCATGTATTCTTGCTTAATACAGCGAAACAAGCTGTTTTAGACCGAAAAGAGCTAAATCACAACACAATCGGTATTACAAGTGTTCCACGTGATACTCGTCAAAACGTTTTCTCTTATAACTGCGCGAAAAGCATGTATTCCTGCTTACTACAACGAAACAAGGTGTTTTAGACCGAAACGAGCTAAATCTGAACACAATCGGTTTTACAAGTATCCACGTGATACTCGTCAAAACTTTTTCTCTTATAACTGCGCGAAAAGCATGTATTCTTGCTTAATACAGCGAAACAAGCTGTTTTTAGACCGAAATGAGCTAAATCACAACACATCGGTTTTACAAGTGTTCCTCTGATACGCGTCAAAACTTTTTCTCTTATAACTGCGCGAAAAGCATGTATTCTTGCTTAATACAGCGAAACAAGCTGTTTAAGACCGAACGAGCTAAATCACAACACATCGGTATTACAAGCGTTCCACGTGATACTCGTCAAAACGTTTTCTCTTATAACTGCGCGAAAAGCATGTATTCGTGCTTACTACAACGAAACAAGGTATTTTAAACCGAAACGAGCTAAATCTGAACACATCGGTTTTACAAGTATCCACGTGATACTCGTCCAAAACTTTTTCTCTTATAACTGCGCGAAAAAGCATGTATTCTTGCTTAATACAACGAAACAAGCTGTTTTAGACCGAAACGAGCTAAATCACAACACATCGGTTTTACAAGTGTCCCTGTGACACGCGTCAAAACTTTTTTCTCTTATAACTGCGCGAAAAGCATGTATTCTTGCTTAATACAGCGAAACAAGCTGTTTTAGACCGAAACGAGCTAAATCACAACACATCGGTTTTACAAGTGTTCCCCTGATACGCGTCAAAACTTTTTCTCTTATAACTGCGCGAAAAGCATGTATTTCTTGCTTAATACAGCGAAACAAGCTGTTTTAGACCGAAATGAGCTAAATCACAACACATCGGTTTTACAAGTGTTCCTCTGATACGCGTCAAAACTTTTTCTCTTATAACTGCGCGAAAAGCATGTATTCGTGCTTAATACAACGAAACAAGCTGTTTTAGACCGAAACGAGCTAAATCTGAACACATCGGTTTTAACAACTGTCCCTGTGACACGCGTCAAAACTTTTTCTCTTATAACTGCGCGAAAAGCATGTATTCTTGCTTAATACAACGAAACAAGCTGTTTTAGGACCGAAACGAGCTAAATCACAACACATCGGTTTTACAAGTGTTCCTCTGATACGCGTTTAAACGTTTTTCTCTTATAACTGCGCGAAAAGCATGTATTCGTGCTTAATACAACGAAACAAGCTGTTTTAGACCGAAACGAGCTAAATCTGAACACATCGGTTTTACAACTGTCCCTGTGACCACGCGTCAAATCTTTTTCTCTTATAACTGCGCGAAAAGCATGTATTCTTGCTTAATACAGCGAAACAAGCTGTTTTAGACCGAAACGAGCTAAATCACAACACATCGGTATTACAAGTGTTCTACGTGATACTCGTCAAAACGTTTTCTCTTATAACTGCGCGAAAAGCATGTATTCCTGCTTACTACAACGAAACAAGGTGTTTTAGACCGAAACGAGCTAAATCTGAACACATCGGTTTTACAAGTATCCACGTGATACTCGTCAAAACTTTTTCTCTTATAACTGCGCGAAAAGCATGTATTCTTGCTTAATACAGCGAAACAAGCTGTTTTAGACCGAAATGAGCTAAATCACAACACATCGGTTTTACAAGTGTTCCTCTGATACGCGTCAAAACTTTTTCTCTTATAACTGCGCGAAAAGCACGTATTCTTGCTTAATACAGCGAAACAAGCTGTTTAAGACCGAAACGAGCTAAATCACAACACATCGGTATTACAAGCGTTCCACGTGATACTCGTCAAAACGTTTTCTCTTATAACTGCGCGAAAAGCATGTATTCGTGCTTAATACAGCGAAACAAGCTGTTTTAGACCGAAACGAGCTAAATCACAACACATCGGTTTTACAAGTGTTCCCCTGATACGCGTCAAAACTTTTTCTCTTATAACTGCGCGAAAAGCATGTATTCTTGCATAATACAACGAAACAAGCTGTTTTAGACCGAAACGAGCTAAATCACAACACATCGGTTTTACAAGTGTTCCTCTGATACGCGTCTAAACTTTTTCTCTTATAACTGCGCGAAAAGCATGTATTCGTGCTTAATACAACGAAACAAGCTGTTTTAGACCGAAACGAGCTAAATCTGAACACATCGGTTTTACAACTGTCCCTGTGACACGCGTCAAATCTTTTTCTCTTATAACTGCGCGAAAAGCATGTATTCTTGCTTAATACAGCGAAACAAGCTGTTTTAGACCGAAACGAGCTAAATCACAACACATCGGTTTTACAAGTGTTCCCCTGATACGCGTCAAAACTTTTTCTCTTATAACTGCGCGAAAAGCATGTATTCTTGCTTAATACAACGAAACAAGCTGTTTTAGACCGAAACGAGCTAAATCACAACACATCGGTTTTACAAGTGTTCCTCTGATACGCGTCTAAACTTTTTCTCTTATAACTGCGCGAAAAGCATGTATTCGTGCTTAATACAACGAAACAAGCTGTTTTAGACCGAAACGAGCTAAATCTGAACACATCGGTTTTACAACTGTCCCTGTGACACGCGTCAAAACTTTTTCTCTTATAACTGAGCGAAAAGCATGTATTCTTGCTTAATACAGCGAAACAAGCTGTTTTAGACCGAAACGAGCTAAATCACAAAACATCGGTTTTACAAGTGTTCCTCTGATACGCGTCAAAACGTTTTCTCTTATAACTGCGCGAAAAGCATGTATTCTTGCTTAATACAACGAAACAAGCTGTTTTAGACCGAAACGAGCTAAATCACAACACATCGGTTTTACAAGTGTTCCTCTGATACGCGTCTAAACTTTTTCTCTTATAACTGCGCGAAAAGCATGTATTCGTGCTTAATACAACGAAACAAGCTGTTTTAGACCGAAACGAGCTAAATCTGAACACATCGGTTTTACAACTGTCCCTGTGACACGCGTCAAATCTTTTTCTCTTATAACTGCGCGAAAAGCATGTATTCTTGCTTAATACAGCGAAACAAGCTGTTTTAGACCGAAACGAGCTAAATCACAACACATCGGTATTACAAGTGTTCCACGTGATACTCGTCAAAACGTTTTCTCTTATAACTGCGCGAAAAGCATGTATTCCTGCTTACTACAACGAAACAAGGTGTTTTAGACCGAAACGAGCTAAATCTGAACACATCGGTTTTACAAGTATCCACGTGATACTCGTCAAAACTTTTTCTCTTATAACTGCGCGAAAAGCATGTATTCTTGCTTAATACAGCGAAACAAGCTGTTTTAGACCGAAATGAGCTAAATCACAACACATCGGTTTTACAAGTGTTCCTCTGATACGCGTCAAAACTTTTTCTCTTATAACTGCGCGAAAAGCATGTATTCTTGCTTAATACAGCGAAACAAGCTGTTTAAGACCGAAACGAGCTAAATCACAACACATCGGTATTACAAGCTTTCCACGTGATACTCGTCAAAACGTTTTCTCTTATAACTGCGCGAAAAGCATGTATTCGTGCTTACTACAACGAAACAAGGTATTTTAAACCGAAACGAGCTAAATCTGAACACATCGGTTTTACAAGTATCCACGTGATACTCGTCAAAACTTTTTCTCTTATAACTGCGCGAAAAGCATGTATTCTTGCTTAATACAACGAAACAAGCTGTTTTAGACCGAAACGAGCTAAATCACAACACATCGGTTTTACAAGTGTCCCTGTGACACGCGTCAAAACTTTTTCTCTTATAACTGCGCGAAAAGCATGTATTCTTGCTTAATACAGCGAAACAAGCTGTTTTAGACCGAAACGAGCTAAATCACAACACATCGGTTTTACAAGTGTTCCCCTGATACGCGTCAAAACTTTTTCTCTTATAACTGCGCGAAAAGCATGTATTCTTGCTTAATACAACGAAACAAGCTGTTTTAGACCGAAACGAGCTAAATCACAACACATCGGTTTTACAAGTGTTCCTCTGATACGCGTCTAAACTTTTTCTCTTATAACTGCGCGAAAAGCATGTATTCGTGCTTAATACAACGAAACAAGCTGTTTTAGACCGAAACGAGCTAAATCTGAACACATCGGTTTTACAACTGTCCCTGTGACACGCGTCAAAACTTTTTCTCTTATAACTGCGCGAAAAGCATGTATTCTTGCTTAATACAACGAAACAAGCTGTTTTAGACCGAAACGAGCTAAATCACAACACATCGGTTTTACAAGTGTTCCTCTGATACGCGTTTAAACGTTTTCTCTTATAACTGCGCGAAAAGCATGTATTCTTGCTTAATACAACGAAACAAGCTGTTTTAGACCGAAACGAGCTAAATCACAACACATCGGTTTTACAAGTGTTCCTCTGATACGCGTCTAAACTTTTTCTCTTATAACTGCGCGAAAAGCATGTATTCGTGCTTAATACAACGAAACAAGCTGTTTTAGACCGAAACGAGCTAAATCTGAACACATCGGTTTTACAACTGTCCCTGTGACACGCGTCAAAACTTTTTCTCTTATAACTGCGCGAAAAGCATGTATTCTTGCTTAATACAGCGAAACAAGCTGTTTTAGACCGAAACGAGCTAAATCACAACACATCGGTTTTACAAGTGTTCCTCTGATACGCGTCTAAACTTTTTCTCTTATAACTGCGCGAAAAGCATGTATTCGTGCTTACTACAACGAAACAAGGTATTTTAGACCGAAACGAGCTAAATCTGAACACATCGGTTTTACAAGTATCCACGTGATACTCGTCAAAACTTTTTCTCTTATAACTGCGCGAAAAGCATGTATTCTTGCTTAATACAACGAAACAAGCTGTTTTAGACCGAAACGAGCTAAATCACAACACATCGGTTTTACAAGTGTCCCTGTGACACGCGTCAAAACTTTTTCTCTTATAACTGCGCGAAAAGCATGTATTCTTGCTTAATACAGCGAAACAAGCTGTTTTAGACCGAAACGAGCTAAATCACAACACATCGGTTTTACAAGTGTTCCCCTGATACGCGTCAAAACTTTTTCTCTTATAACTGCGCGAAAAGCATGTATTCTTGCTTAATACAACGAAACAAGCTGTTTTAGACCGAAACGAGCTAAATCACAACACATCGGTTTTACAAGTGTTCCTCTGATACGCGTCTAAACTTTTTCTCTTATAACTGCGCGAAAAGCATGTATTCGTGCTTAATACAACGAAACAAGCTGTTTTAGACCGAAACGAGCTAAATCTGAACACATCGGTTTTACAACTGTCCCTGTGACACGCGTCAAAACTTTTTCTCTTATAACTGCGCGAAAAGCATGTATTCTTGCTTAATACAGCGAAACAAGCTGTTTTAGACCGAAAAGAGCTAAATCACAACACATCGGTATTACAAGTGTTCCACGTGATACTCGTCAAAACGTTTTCTCTTATAACTGCGCGAAAAGCATGTATTCCTGCTTACTACAACGAAACAAGGTGTTTTAGACCGAAACGAGCTAAATCTGAACACATCGGTTTTACAAGTATCCACGTGATACTCGTCAAAACTTTTTCTCTTATAACTGCGCGAAAAGCATGTATTCTTGCTTAATACAGCGAAACAAGCTGTTTTAGACCGAAATGAGCTAAATCACAACACATCGGTTTTACAAGTGTTCCTCTGATACGCGTCAAAACTTTTTCTCTTATAACTGCGCGAAAAGCATGTATTCTTGCTTAATACAGCGAAACAAGCTGTTTAAGACCGAAACGAGCTAAATCACAACACATCGGTATTACAAGCGTTCCACGTGATACTCGTCAAAACGTTTTCTCTTATAACTGCGCGAAAAGCATGTATTCGTGCTTACTACAACGAAACAAGGTATTTTAAACCGAAACGAGCTAAATCTGAACACATCGGTTTTACAAGTATCCACGTGATACTCGTCAAAACTTTTTCTCTTATAACTGCGCGAAAAGCATGTATTCTTGCTTAATACAACGAAACAAGCTGTTTTAGACCGAAACGAGCTAAATCACAACACATCGGTTTTACAAGTGTCCCTGTGACACGCGTCAAAACTTTTTCTCTTATAACTGCGCGAAAAGCATGTATTCTTGCTTAATACAGCGAAACAAGCTGTTTTAGACCGAAACGAGCTAAATCACAACACATCGGTTTTACAAGTATCCACGTGATACTCGTCAAAACTTTTTCTCTTATAACTGCGCGAAAAGCATGTATTCTTGCTTAATACAGCGAAACAAGCTGTTTTAGACCGAAATGAGCTAAATCACAACACATCGGTTTTACAAGTGTTCCTCTGATACGCGTCAAAACTTTTTCTCTTATAACTGCGCGAAAAGCATGTATTCTTGCTTAATACAGCGAAACAAGCTGTTTTAGACCGAAACGAGCTAAATCACAACACATCGGTATTACAGGTGTTCCACGTGATACTCGTCAAAACGTTTTCTCTTATAACTGCGCGAAAAGCATGTATTCGTGCTTACTACAACGAAACAAGGTGTTTTAGACCGAAACGAGCTAAATCTGAACACATCGGTTTTACAAGTATCCACGTGATACTCGTCAAAACTTTTTCTCTTATAACTGCGCGAAAAGCATGTATTCTTGCTTAATACAACGAAACAAGCTGTTTTAGACCGAAACGAGCTAAATCACAACACATCGGTTTTACAAGTGTTCCTCTGATACGCGTCAAAACTTTTTCTCTTATAACTGCGCGAAAAGCATGTATTCTTGCTTAATACAGCGAAACAAGCTGTTTAAGACCGAAACGAGCTAAATCACAACACATCGGTATTACAAGCGTTCCACGTGATACTCGTCAAAACGTTTTCTCTTATAACTGCGCGAAAAGCATGTATTCGTGCTTACTACAACGAAACAAGGTATTTTAAACCGAAACGAGCTAAATCTGAACACATCGGTTTTACAAGTATCCACGTGATACTCGTCAAAACTTTTTCTCTTATAACTGCGCGAAAAGCATGTATTCTTGCTTAATACAACGAAACAAGCTGTTTTAGACCGAAACGAGCTAAATCACAACACATCGGTTTTACAAGTGTCCCTGTGACACGCGTCAAAACTTTTTCTCTTATAACTGCGCGAAAAGCATGTATTCTTGCTTAATACAGCGAAACAAGCTGTTTTAGACCGAAACGAGCTAAATCACAACACATCGGTTTTACAAGTGTTCCCCTGATACGCGTCAAAACTTTTTCTCTTATAACTGCGCGAAAAGCATGTATTCTTGCTTAATACAACGAAACAAGCTGTTTTAGACCGAAACGAGCTAAATCACAACACATCGGTTTTACAAGTGTTCCTCTGATACGCGTCTAAACTTTTTCTCTTATAACTGCGCGAAAAGCATGTATTCGTGCTTAATACAACGAAACAAGCTGTTTTAGACCGAAACGAGCTAAATCTGAACACATCGGTTTTACAACTGTCCCTGTGACACGCGTCAAATCTTTTTCTCTTATAACTGCGCGAAAAGCATGTATTCTTGCTTAATACAGCGAAACAAGCTGTTTTAGACCGAAACGAGCTAAATCACAACACATCGGTTTTACAAGTGTTCCCCTGATACGCGTCAAAACTTTTTCTCTTATAACTGCGCGAAAAGCATGTATTCTTGCTTAATACAACGAAACAAGCTGTTTTAGACCGAAACGAGCTAAATCACAACACATCGGTTTTACAAGTGTTCCTCTGATACGCGTCTAAACTTTTTCTCTTATAACTGCGCGAAAAGCATGTATTCGTGCTTAATACAACGAAACAAGCTGTTTTAGACCGAAACGAGCTAAATCTGAACACATCGGTTTTACAACTGTCCCTGTGACACGCGTCAAAACTTTTTCTCTTATAACTGCGCGAAAAGCATGTATTCTTGCTTAATACAGCGAAACAAGCTGTTTTAGACCGAAACGAGCTAAATCACAAAACATCGGTTTTACAAGTGTTCCTCTGATACGCGTCAAAACGTTTTCTCTTATAACTGCGCGAAAAGCATGTATTCTTGCTTAATACAACGAAACAAGCTGTTTTAGACCGAAACGAGCTAAATCACAACACATCGGTTTTACAAGTGTTCCTCTGATACGCGTCTAAACTTTTTCTCTTATAACTGCGCGAAAAGCATGTATTCGTGCTTAATACAACGAAACAAGCTGTTTTAGACCGAAACGAGCTAAATCTGAACACATCGGTTTTACAACTGTCCCTGTGACACGCGTCAAATCTTTTTCTCTTATAACTGCGCGAAAAGCATGTATTCTTGCTTAATACAGCGAAACAAGCTGTTTTAGACCGAAACGAGCTAAATCACAACACATCGGTATTACAAGTGTTCCACGTGATACTCGTCAAAACGTTTTCTCTTATAACTGCGCGAAAAGCATGTATTCCTGCTTACTACAACGAAACAAGGTGTTTTAGACCGAAACGAGCTAAATCTGAACACATCGGTTTTACAAGTATCCACGTGATACTCGTCAAAACTTTTTCTCTTATAACTGCGCGAAAAGCATGTATTCTTGCTTAATACAGCGAAACAAGCTGTTTTAGACCGAAATGAGCTAAATCACAACACATCGGTTTTACAAGTGTTCCTCTGATACGCGTCAAAACTTTTTCTCTTATAACTGCGCGAAAAGCATGTATTCTTGCTTAATACAGCGAAACAAGCTGTTTAAGACCGAAACGAGCTAAATCACAACACATCGGTATTACAAGCTTTCCACGTGATACTCGTCAAAACGTTTTCTCTTATAACTGCGCGAAAAGCATGTATTCGTGCTTACTACAACGAAACAAGGTATTTTAAACCGAAACGAGCTAAATCTGAACACATCGGTTTTACAAGTATCCACGTGATACTCGTCAAAACTTTTTCTCTTATAACTGCGCGAAAAGCATGTATTCTTGCTTAATACAACGAAACAAGCTGTTTTAGACCGAAACGAGCTAAATCACAACACATCGGTTTTACAAGTGTCCCTGTGACACGCGTCAAAACTTTTTCTCTTATAACTGCGCGAAAAGCATGTATTCTTGCTTAATACAGCGAAACAAGCTGTTTTAGACCGAAACGAGCTAAATCACAACACATCGGTTTTACAAGTGTTCCCCTGATACGCGTCAAAACTTTTTCTCTTATAACTGCGCGAAAAGCATGTATTCTTGCTTAATACAACGAAACAAGCTGTTTTAGACCGAAACGAGCTAAATCACAACACATCGGTTTTACAAGTGTTCCTCTGATACGCGTCTAAACTTTTTCTCTTATAACTGCGCGAAAAGCATGTATTCGTGCTTAATACAACGAAACAAGCTGTTTTAGACCGAAACGAGCTAAATCTGAACACATCGGTTTTACAACTGTCCCTGTGACACGCGTCAAAACTTTTTCTCTTATAACTGCGCGAAAAGCATGTATTCTTGCTTAATACAACGAAACAAGCTGTTTTAGACCGAAACGAGCTAAATCACAACACATCGGTTTTACAAGTGTCCCTGTGACACGCGTCAAAACTTTTTCTCTTATAACTGCGCGAAAAGCATGTATTCTTGCTTAATACAGCGAAACAAGCTGTTTTAGACCGAAACGAGCTAAATCACAACACATCGGTTTTACAAGTGTTCCTCTGATACGCGTCTAAACTTTTTCTCTTATAACTGCGCGAAAAGCATGTATTCGTGCTTAATACAACGAAACAAGCTGTTTTAGACCGAAACGAGCTAAATCTGAACACATCGGTTTTACAACTGTCCCTGTGACACGCGTCAAAACTTTTTCTCTTATAACTGCGCGAAAAGCATGTATTCTTGCTTAATACAGCGAAACAAGCTGTTTTAGACCGAAACGAGCTAAATCACAAAACATCGGTTTTACAAGTGTTCCTCTGATACGCGTCAAAACGTTTTCTCTTATAACTGCGCGAAAAGCATGTATTCTTGCTTAATACAACGAAACAAGCTGTTTTAGACCGAAACGAGCTAAATCACAACACATCGGTTTTACAAGTGTTCCTCTGATACGCGTCTAAACTTTTTCTCTTATAACTGCGCGAAAAGCATGTATTCGTGCTTAATACAACGAAACAAGCTGTTTTAGACCGAAACGAGCTAAATCTGAACACATCGGTTTTACAACTGTCCCTGTGACACGCGTCAAATCTTTTTCTCTTATAACTGCGCGAAAAGCATGTATTCTTGCTTAATACAGCGAAACAAGCTGTTTTAGACCGAAACGAGCTAAATCACAACACATCGGTATTACAAGTGTTCCACGTGATACTCGTCAAAACGTTTTCTCTTATAACTGCGCGAAAAGCATGTATTCCTGCTTACTACAACGAAACAAGGTGTTTTAGACCGAAACGAGCTAAATCTGAACACATCGGTTTTACAAGTATCCACGTGATACTCGTCAAAACTTTTTCTCTTATAACTGCGCGAAAAGCATGTATTCTTGCTTAATACAGCGAAACAAGCTGTTTTAGACCGAAATGAGCTAAATCACAACACATCGGTTTTACAAGTGTTCCTCTGATACGCGTCAAAACTTTTTCTCTTATAACTGCGCGAAAAGCATGTATTCTTGCTTAATACAGCGAAACAAGCTGTTTAAGACCGAAACGAGCTAAATCACAACACATCGGTATTACAAGCTTTCCACGTGATACTCGTCAAAACGTTTTCTCTTATAACTGCGCGAAAAGCATGTATTCGTGCTTACTACAACGAAACAAGGTATTTTAAACCGAAACGAGCTAAATCTGAACACATCGGTTTTACAAGTATCCACGTGATACTCGTCAAAACTTTTTCTCTTATAACTGCGCGAAAAGCATGTATTCTTGCTTAATACAACGAAACAAGCTGTTTTAGACCGAAACGAGCTAAATCACAACACATCGGTTTTACAAGTGTCCCTGTGACACGCGTCAAAACTTTTTCTCTTATAACTGCGCGAAAAGCATGTATTCTTGCTTAATACAGCGAAACAAGCTGTTTTAGACCGAAACGAGCTAAATCACAACACATCGGTTTTACAAGTGTTCCCCTGATACGCGTCAAAACTTTTTCTCTTATAACTGCGCGAAAAGCATGTATTCTTGCTTAATACAACGAAACAAGCTGTTTTAGACCGAAACGAGCTAAATCACAACACATCGGTTTTACAAGTGTTCCTCTGATACGCGTCTAAACTTTTTCTCTTATAACTGCGCGAAAAGCATGTATTCGTGCTTAATACAACGAAACAAGCTGTTTTAGACCGAAACGAGCTAAATCTGAACACATCGGTTTTACAACTGTCCCTGTGACACGCGTCAAAACTTTTTCTCTTATAACTGCGCGAAAAGCATGTATTCTTGCTTAATACAACGAAACAAGCTGTTTTAGACCGAAACGAGCTAAATCACAACACATCGGTTTTACAAGTGTCCCTGTGACACGCGTCAAAACTTTTTCTCTTATAACTGCGCGAAAAGCATGTATTCTTGCTTAATACAGCGAAACAAGCTGTTTTAGACCGAAACGAGCTAAATCACAACACATCGGTTTTACAAGTGTTCCCCTGATACGCGTCAAAACTTTTTCTCTTATAACTGCGCGAAAAGCATGTATTCTTGCTTAATACAACGAAACAAGCTGTTTTAGACCGAAACGAGCTAAATCACAACACATCGGTTTTACAAGTGTTCCTCTGATACGCGTCTAAACTTTTTCTCTTATAACTGCGCGAAAAGCATGTATTCGTGCTTAATACAACGAAACAAGCTGTTTTAGACCGAAACGAGCTAAATCTGAACACATCGGTTTTACAACTGTCCCTGTGACACGCGTCAAAACTTTTTCTCTTATAACTGCGCGAAAAGCATGTATTCTTGCTTAATACAGCGAAACAAGCTGTTTTAGACCGAAAAGAGCTAAATCACAACACATCGGTATTACAAGTGTTCCACGTGATACTCGTCAAAACGTTTTCTCTTATAACTGCGCGAAAAGCATGTATTCCTGCTTACTACAACGAAACAAGGTGTTTTAGACCGAAACGAGCTAAATCTGAACACATCGGTTTTACAAGTATCCACGTGATACTCGTCAAAACTTTTTCTCTTATAACTGCGCGAAAAGCATGTATTCTTGCTTAATACAGCGAAACAAGCTGTTTTAGACCGAAATGAGCTAAATCACAACACATCGGTTTTACAAGTGTTCCTCTGATACGCGTCAAAACTTTTTCTCTTATAACTGCGCGAAAAGCATGTATTCTTGCTTAATACAGCGAAACAAGCTGTTTAAGACCGAAACGAGCTAAATCACAACACATCGGTATTACAAGCGTTCCACGTGATACTCGTCAAAACGTTTTCTCTTATAACTGCGCGAAAAGCATGTATTCGTGCTTACTACAACGAAACAAGGTATTTTAAACCGAAACGAGCTAAATCTGAACACATCGGTTTTACAAGTATCCACGTGATACTCGTCAAAACTTTTTCTCTTATAACTGCGCGAAAAGCATGTATTCTTGCTTAATACAACGAAACAAGCTGTTTTAGACCGAAACGAGCTAAATCACAACACATCGGTTTTACAAGTGTCCCTGTGACACGCGTCAAAACTTTTTCTCTTATAACTGCGCGAAAAGCATGTATTCTTGCTTAATACAGCGAAACAAGCTGTTTTAGACCGAAACGAGCTAAATCACAACACATCGGTTTTACAAGTATCCACGTGATACTCGTCAAAACTTTTTCTCTTATAACTGCGCGAAAAGCATGTATTCTTGCTTAATACAGCGAAACAAGCTGTTTTAGACCGAAATGAGCTAAATCACAACACATCGGTTTTACAAGTGTTCCTCTGATACGCGTCAAAACTTTTTCTCTTATAACTGCGCGAAAAGCATGTATTCTTGCTTAATACAGCGAAACAAGCTGTTTTAGACCGAAACGAGCTAAATCACAACACATCGGTATTACAAGTGTTCCACGTGATACTCGTCAAAACGTTTTCTCTTATAACTGCGCGAAAAGCATGTATTCGTGCTTACTACAACGAAACAAGGTGTTTTAGACCGAAACGAGCTAAATCTGAACACATCGGTTTTACAAGTATCCACGTGATACTCGTCAAAACTTTTTCTCTTATAACTGCGCGAAAAGCATGTATTCTTGCTTAATACAACGAAACAAGCTGTTTTAGACCGAAACGAGCTAAATCACAACACATCGGTTTTACAAGTGTCCCTGTGACACGCGTCAAAACTTTTTCTCTTATAACTGCGCGAAAAGCATGTATTCTTGCTTAATACAGCGAAACAAGCTGTTTTAGACCGAAACGAGCTAAATCTGAACACGTCGGTTTTACAAGTATAAACGTGATACTCGTCAAAACTTTTTCTCTTATAACTGCGCGAAAAGCATGTATTCTTGCTTAATACAGCGAAACAAGCTGTTTTAGACCGAAACGAGCTAAATCACAACACATCGGTTTTACAAGTGTTCCTCTGATACGCGTCTAAACTTTTTCTCTTATAACTGCGCGAAAAGCATGTATTCGTGCTTAATACAACGAAACAAGCTGTTTTAGACCGAAACGAGCTAAATCTGAACACATCGGTTTTACAACTGTCCCTGTGACACGCGTCAAAACTTTTTCTCTTATAACTGCGCGAAAAGCATGTATTCTTGCTTAATACAGCGAAACAAGCTGTTTTAGACCGAAACGAGCTAAATCACAAAACATCGGTTTTACAAGTGTTCCTCTGATACGCGTCAAAACGTTTTCTCTTATAACTGCGCGAAAAGCATGTATTCTTGCTTAATACAACGAAACAAGCTGTTTTAGACCGAAACGAGCTAAATCACAACACATCGGTTTTACAAGTGTTCCTCTGATACGCGTCTAAACTTTTTCTCTTATAACTGCGCGAAAAGCATGTATTCGTGCTTAATACAACGAAACAAGCTGTTTTAGACCGAAACGAGCTAAATCTGAACACATCGGTTTTACAACTGTCCCTGTGACACGCGTCAAATCTTTTTCTCTTATAACTGCGCGAAAAGCATGTATTCTTGCTTAATACAGCGAAACAAGCTGTTTTAGACCGAAACGAGCTAAATCACAACACATCGGTATTACAAGTGTTCCACGTGATACTCGTCAAAACGTTTTCTCTTATAACTGCGCGAAAAGCATGTATTCCTGCTTACTACAACGAAACAAGGTGTTTTAGACCGAAAAGAGCTAAATCTGAACACATCGGTTTTACAAGTGTCCCTGTGACACGCGTCAAAACTTTTTCTCTTATAACTGCGCGAAAAGCATGTATTCTTGCTTAATACAGCGAAACAAGCTGTTTTAGACCGAAACGAGCTAAATCACAACACATCGGTTTTACAAGTGTTCCCCTGATACGCGTCAAAACTTTTTCTCTTATAACTGCGCGAAAAGCATGTATTCTTGCTTAATACAACGAAACAAGCTGTTTTAGACCGAAACGAGCTAAATCACAACACATCGGTTTTACAAGTGTTCCTCTGATACGCGTCTAAACTTTTTCTCTTATAACTGCGCGAAAAGCATGTATTCGTGCTTAATACAACGAAACAAGCTGTTTTAGACCGAAACGAGCTAAATCTGAACACATCGGTTTTACAACTGTCCCTGTGACACGCGTCAAAACTTTTTCTCTTATAACTGCGCGAAAAGCATGTATTCTTGCTTAATACAACGAAACAAGCTGTTTTAGACCGAAACGAGCTAAATCACAACACATCGGTTTTACAAGTGTTCCTCTGATACACGTTTAAACGTTTTCTCTTATAACTGCGCGAAAAGCATGTATTCTTGCTTAATACAACGAAACAAGCTGTTTTAGACCGAAACGAGCTAAATCACAACACATCGGTTTTACAAGTGTTCCTCTGATACGCGTCTAAACTTTTTCTCTTATAACTGCGCGAAAAGCATGTATTCGTGCTTAATACAACGAAACAAGCTGTTTTAGACCGAAACGAGCTAAATCTGAACACATCGGTTTTACAACTGTCCCTGTGACACGCGTCAAAACTTTTTCTCTTATAACTGCGCGAAAAGCATGTATTCTTGCTTAATACAGCGAAACAAGCTGTTTTAGACCGAAACGAGCTAAATCACAAAACATCGGTTTTACAAGTGTTCCTCTGATACGCGTCAAAACGTTTTCTCTTATAACTGCGCGAAAAGCATGTATTCTTGCTTAATACAACGAAACAAGCTGTTTTAGACCGAAACGAGCTAAATCACAACACATCGGTTTTACAAGTGTTCCTCTGATACGCGTCTAAACTTTTTCTCTTATAACTGCGCGAAAAGCATGTATTCGTGCTTAATACAACGAAACAAGCTGTTTTAGACCGAAACGAGCTAAATCTGAACACATCGGTTTTACAACTGTCCCTGTGACACGCGTCAAATCTTTTTCTCTTATAACTGCGCGAAAAGCATGTATTCTTGCTTAATACAGCGAAACAAGCTGTTTTAGACCGAAACGAGCTAAATCACAACACATCGGTATTACAAGTGTTCCACGTGATACTCGTCAAAACGTTTTCTCTTATAACTGCGCGAAAAGCATGTATTCCTGCTTACTACAACGAAACAAGGTGTTTTAGACCGAAACGAGCTAAATCTGAACACATCGGTTTTACAAGTATCCACGTGATACTCGTCAAAACTTTTTCTCTTATAACTGCGCGAAAAGCATGTATTCTTGCTTAATACAGCGAAACAAGCTGTTTTAGACCGAAATGAGCTAAATCACAACACATCGGTTTTACAAGTGTTCCTCTGATACGCGTCAAAACTTTTTCTCTTATAACTGCGCGAAAAGCATGTATTCTTGCTTAATACAGCGAAACAAGCTGTTTTAGACCGAAACGAGCTAAATCTGAACACGTCGGTTTTACAAGTATAAACGTGATACTCGTCAAAACTTTTTCTCTTATAACTGCGCGAAAAGCATGTATTCTTGCTTAATACAGCGAAACAAGCTGTTTTAGACCGAAACGAGCTAAATCACAACACATCGGTTTTACAAGTGTTCCTCTGATACGCGTCTAAACTTTTTCTCTTATAACTGCGCGAAAAGCAAGTATTCGTGCTTAATACAACGAAACAAGCTGTTTTAGACCGAAACGAGCTAAATCTGAACACATCGGTTTTACAACTGTCCCTGTGACACGCGTCAAAACTTTTTCTCTTATAACTGCGCGAAAAGCATGTATTCTTGCTTAATACAGCGAAACAAGCTGTTTTAGACCGAAACGAGCTAAATCACAAAACATCGGTTTTACAAGTGTTCCTCTGATACGCGTCAAAACGTTTTCTCTTATAACTGCGCGAAAAGCATGTATTCTTGCTTAATACAACGAAACAAGCTGTTTTAGACCGAAACGAGCTAAATCACAACACATCGGTTTTACAAGTGTTCCTCTGATACGCGTCTAAACTTTTTCTCTTATAACTGCGCGAAAAGCATGTATTCGTGCTTAATACAACGAAACAAGCTGTTTTAGACCGAAACGAGCTAAATCTGAACACATCGGTTTTACAACTGTCCCTGTGACACGCGTCAAATCTTTTTCTCTTATAACTGCGCGAAAAGCATGTATTCTTGCTTAATACAGCGAAACAAGCTGTTTTAGACCGAAACGAGCTAAATCACAACACATCGGTATTACAAGTGTTCCACGTGATACTCGTCAAAACGTTTTCTCTTATAACTGCGCGAAAAGCATGTATTCCTGCTTACTACAACGAAACAAGGTGTTTTAGACCGAAACGAGCTAAATCTGAACACATCGGTTTTACAAGTATCCACGTGATACTCGTCAAAACTTTTTCTCTTATAACTGCGCGAAAAGCATGTATTCTTGCTTAATACAGCGAAACAAGCTGTTTTAGACCGAAATGAGCTAAATCACAACACATCGGTTTTACAAGTGTTCCTCTGATACGCGTCAAAACTTTTTCTCTTATAACTGCGCGAAAAGCATGTATTCTTGCTTAATACAGCGAAACAAGCTGTTTAAGACCGAAACGAGCTAAATCACAACACATCGGTATTACAAGCGTTCCACGTGATACTCGTCAAAACGTTTTCTCTTATAACTGCGCGAAAAGCATGTATTCGTGCTTACTACAACGAAACAAGGTATTTTAAACCGAAACGAGCTAAATCTGAACACATCGGTTTTACAAGTATCCACGTGATACTCGTCAAAACTTTTTCTCTTATAACTGCGCGAAAAGCATGTATTCTTGCTTAATACAACGAAACAAGCTGTTTTAGACCGAAACGAGCTAAATCACAACACATCGGTTTTACAAGTGTCCCTGTGACACGCGTCAAAACTTTTTCTCTTATAACTGCGCGAAAAGCATGTATTCTTGCTTAATACAGCGAAACAAGCTGTTTTAGACCGAAACGAGCTAAATCACAACACATCGGTTTTACAAGTGTTCCCCTGATACGCGTCAAAACTTTTTCTCTTATAACTGCGCGAAAAGCATGTATTCTTGCTTAATACAACGAAACAAGCTGTTTTAGACCGAAACGAGCTAAATCACAACACATCGGTTTTACAAGTGTTCCTCTGATACGCGTCAAAACGTTTTCTCTTATAACTGCGCGAAAAGCATGTATTCTTGCTTAATACAACGAAACAAGCTGTTTTAGACCGAAACGAGCTAAATCACAACACATCGGTTTTACAAGTGTTCCTCTGATACGCGTCTAAACTTTTTCTCTTATAACTGCGCGAAAAGCATGTATTCGTGCTTAATACAACGAAACAAGCTGTTTTAGACCGAAACGAGCTAAATCTGAACACATCGGTTTTACAACTGTCCCTGTGACACGCGTCAAATCTTTTTCTCTTATAACTGCGCGAAAAGCATGTATTCTTGCTTAATACAGCGAAACAAGCTGTTTTAGACCGAAACGAGCTAAATCACAACACATCGGTATTACAAGTGTTCCACGTGATACTCGTCAAAACGTTTTCTCTTATAACTGCGCGAAAAGCATGTATTCCTGCTTACTACAACGAAACAAGGTGTTTTAGACCGAAACGAGCTAAATCTGAACACATCGGTTTTACAAGTATCCACGTGATACTCGTCAAAACTTTTTCTCTTATAACTGCGCGAAAAGCATGTATTCTTGCTTAATACAGCGAAACAAGCTGTTTTAGACCGAAATGAGCTAAATCACAACACATCGGTTTTACAAGTGTTCCTCTGATACGCGTCAAAACTTTTTCTCTTATAACTGCGCGAAAAGCATGTATTCTTGCTTAATACAGCGAAACAAGCTGTTTAAGACCGAAACGAGCTAAATCACAACACATCGGTATTACAAGCGTTCCACGTGATACTCGTCAAAACGTTTTCTCTTATAACTGCGCGAAAAGCATGTATTCGTGCTTACTACAACGAAACAAGGTATTTTAAACCGAAACGAGCTAAATCTGAACACATCGGTTTTACAAGTATCCACGTGATACTCGTCAAAACTTTTTCTCTTATAACTGCGCGAAAAGCATGTATTCTTGCTTAATACAACGAAACAAGCTGTTTTAGACCGAAACGAGCTAAATCACAACACATCGGTTTTACAAGTGTCCCTGTGACACGCGTCAAAACTTTTTCTCTTATAACTGCGCGAAAAGCATGTATTCTTGCTTAATACAGCGAAACAAGCTGTTTTAGACCGAAACGAGCTAAATCACAACACATCGGTTTTACAAGTGTTCCCCTGATACGCGTCAAAACTTTTTCTCTTATAACTGCGCGAAAAGCATGTATTCTTGCTTAATACAACGAAACAAGCTGTTTTAGACCGAAACGAGCTAAATCACAACACATCGGTTTTACAAGTGTTCCTCTGATACGCGTCTAAACTTTTTCTCTTATAACTGCGCGAAAAGCATGTATTCGTGCTTAATACAACGAAACAAGCTGTTTTAGACCGAAACGAGCTAAATCTGAACACATCGGTTTTACAACTGTCCCTGTGACACGCGTCAAAACTTTTTCTCTTATAACTGCGCGAAAAGCATGTATTCTTGCTTAATACAACGAAACAAGCTGTTTTAGACCGAAACGAGCTAAATCACAAAACATCGGTTTTACAAGTGTTCCTCTGATACACGTTTAAACGTTTTCTCTTATAACTGCGCGAAAAGCATGTATTCTTGCTTAATACAACGAAACAAGCTGTTTTAGACCGAAACGAGCTAAATCACAACACATCGGTTTTACAAGTGTTCCTCTGATACGCGTCTAAACTTTTTCTCTTATAACTGCGCGAAAAGCATGTATTCGTGCTTAATACAACGAAACAAGCTGTTTTAGACCGAAACGAGCTAAATCTGAACACATCGGTTTTACAACTGTCCCTGTGACACGCGTCAAAACTTTTTCTCTTATAACTGCGCGAAAAGCATGTATTCTTGCTTAATACAGCGAAACAAGCTGTTTTAGACCGAAACGAGCTAAATCACAACACATCGGTTTTACAAGTGTTCCTCTGATACGCGTCTAAACTTTTTCTCTTATAACTGCGCGAAAAGCATGTATTCGTGCTTACTACAACGAAACAAGGTATTTTAGACCGAAACGAGCTAAATCTGAACACATCGGTTTTACAAGTATCCACGTGATACTCGTCAAAACTTTTTCTCTCATAACTGCGCGAAAAGCATGTATTCTTGCTTAATACAACGAAACAAGCTGTTTTAGACCGAAACGAGCTAAATCACAACACATCGGTTTTACAAGTGTCCCTGTGACACGCGTCAAAACTTTTTCTCTTATAACTGCGCGAAAAGCATGTATTCTTGCTTAATACAGCGAAACAAGCTGTTTTAGACCGAAACGAGCTAAATCACAACACATCGGTTTTACAAGTGTTCCCCTGATACGCGTCAAAACTTTTTCTCTTATAACTGCGCGAAAAGCATGTATTCTTGCTTAATACAACGAAACAAGCTGTTTTAGACCGAAACGAGCTAAATCACAACACATCGGTTTTACAAGTGTTCCTCTGATACGCGTCTAAACTTTTTTCTCTTATAACTGCGCGAAAAGCATGTATTCGTGCTTAATACAACAAAACAAGCTGTTTTAGACCGAAACGAGCTAAATCTGAACACATCGGTTTTACAACTGTCCCTGTGACACGCGTCAAAACTTTTTCTCTTATAACTGCGCGAAAAGCATGTATTCTTGCTTAATACAGCGAAACAAGCTGTTTTAGACCGAAAAGAGCTAAATCACAACACATCGGTATTACAAGTGTTCCACGTGATACTCGTCAAAACGTTTTCTCTTATAACTGCGCGAAAAGCATGTATTCCTGCTTACTACAACGAAACAAGGTGTTTTAGACCGAAACGAGCTAAATCTGAACACATCGGTTTTACAAGTATCCACGTGATACTCGTCAAAACTTTTTCTCTTATAACTGCGCGAAAAGCATGTATTCTTGCTTAATACAGCGAAACAAGCTGTTTTAGACCGAAATGAGCTAAATCACAACACATCGGTTTTACAAGTGTTCCTCTGATACGCGTCAAAACTTTTTCTCTTATAACTGCGCGAAAAGCATGTATTCTTGCTTAATACAGCGAAACAAGCTGTTTTAGACCGAAACGAGCTAAATCACAACACATCGGTATTACAAGTGTTCCACGTGATACTCGTCAAAACGTTTTCTCTTATAACTGCGCGAAAAGCATGTATTCGTGCTTACTACAACGAAACAAGGTGTTTTAGACCGAAACGAGCTAAATCTGAACACATCGGTTTTACAAGTATCCACGTGATACTCGTCAAAACTTTTTCTCTTATAACTGCGCGAAAAGCATGTATTCTTGCTTAATACAACGAAACAAGCTGTTTTAGACCGAAACGAGCTAAATCACAACACATCGGTTTTACAAGTGTCCCTGTGACACGCGTCAAAACTTTTTCTCTTATAACTGCGCGAAAAGCATGTATTCTTGCTTAATACAGCGAAACAAGCTGTTTTAGACCGAAACGAGCTAAATCTGAACACGTCGGTTTTACAAGTATAAACGTGATACTCGTCAAAACTTTTTCTCTTATAACTGCGCGAAAAGCATGTATTCTTGCTTAATACAGCGAAACAAGCTGTTTTAGACCGAAACGAGCTAAATCACAACACATCGGTTTTACAAGTGTTCCTCTGATACGCGTCTAAACTTTTTCTCTTATAACTGCGCGAAAAGCATGTATTCGTGCTTAATACAACGAAACAAGCTGTTTTAGACCGAAACGAGCTAAATCTGAACACATCGGTTTTACAACTGTCCCTGTGACACGCGTCAAAACTTTTTCTCTTATAACTGCGCGAAAAGCATGTATTCTTGCTTAATACAGCGAAACAAGCTGTTTTAGACCGAAACGAGCTAAATCACAACACATCGGTTTTACAAGTGTCCCTGTGACACGCGTCAAAACTTTTTCTCTTATAACTGCGCGAAAAGCATGTATTCTTGCTTAATACAGCGAAACAAGCTGTTTTAGACCGAAACGAGCTAAATCACAACACATCGGTTTTACAAGTGTTCCCCTGATACGCGTCAAAACTTTTTCTCTTATAACTGCGCGAAAAGCATGTATTCTTGCTTAATACAACGAAACAAGCTGTTTTAGACCGAAACGAGCTAAATCACAACACATCGGTTTTACAAGTGTTCCTCTGATACGCGTCTAAACTTTTTCTCTTATAACTGCGCGAAAAGCATGTATTCGTGCTTAATACAACGAAACAAGCTGTTTTAGACCGAAACGAGCTAAATCTGAACACATCGGTTTTACAACTGTCCCTGTGACACGCGTCAAAACTTTTTCTCTTATAACTGCGCGAAAAGCATGTATTCTTGCTTAATACAGCGAAACAAGCTGTTTTAGACCGAAAAGAGCTAAATCACAACACATCGGTATTACAAGTGTTCCACGTGATACTCGTCAAAACGTTTTCTCTTATAACTGCGCGAAAAGCATGTATTCCTGCTTACTACAACGAAACAAGGTGTTTTAGACCGAAACGAGCTAAATCTGAACACATCGGTTTTACAAGTATCCACGTGATACTCGTCAAAACTTTTTCTCTTATAACTGCGAAAAGCATGTATTCTTGCTTAATACAGCGAAACAAGCTGTTTGAGACCGAAATGAGCTAAATCACAACACATCGGTTTTACAAGTGTTCCTCTGATACGCGTCAAAACTTTTTCTCTTATAACTGCGCGAAAAGCATGTATTCTTGCTTAATACAGCGAAACAAGCTGTTTTAGACCGAAACGAGCTAAATCACAACACATCGGTATTACAAGTGTTCCACGTGATACTCGTCAAAACGTTTTCTCTTATAACTGCGCGAAAAGCATGTATTCGTGCTTACTACAACGAAACAAGGTGTTTTAGACCGAAACGAGCTAAATCTGAACACATCGGTTTTACAAGTATCCACGTGATACTCGTCAAAACTTTTTCTCTTATAACTGCGCGAAAAGCATGTATTCTTGCTTAATACAACGAAACAAGCTGTTTTAGACCGAAAACGAGCTAAATCACAACACATCGGTTTTACAAGTGTCCCTGTGACACGCGTCAAAACTTTTTCTCTTATAACTGCGCGAAAAGCATGTATTCTTGCTTAATACAGCGAAACAAGCTGTTTTAGACCGAAACGAGCTAAATCTGAACACGTCGGTTTTACAAGTATAAACGTGATACTCGTCAAAACTTTTTCTCTTATAACTGCGCGAAAAGCATGTATTCTTGCTTAATACAGGCGAAACAAGCTGTTTTAGACCGAAACGAGCTAAATCACAACACATCGGTTTTACAAGTGTTCCTCTGATACGCGTCTAAACTTTTTCTCTTATAACTGCGCGAAAAGCATGTATTCGTGCTTAATACAACGAAACAAGCTGTTTTAGACCGAAACGAGCTAAATCTGAACACATCGGTTTTACAACTGTCCCTGTGACACGCGTCAAAACTTTTTCTCTTATAACTGCGCGAAAAGCATGTATTCTTGCTTAATACAGCGAAACAAGCTGTTTTAGACCGAAACGAGCTAAATCACAAAACATCGGTTTTACAAGTGTTCCTCTGATACGCGTCAAAACGTTTTCTCTTATAACTGCGCGAAAAGCATGTATTCTTGCTTAATACAACGAAACAAGCTGTTTTAGACCGAAACGAGCTAAATCACAACACATCGGTTTTACAAGTGTTCCTCTGATACGCGTCTAAACTTTTTCTCTTATAACTGCGCGAAAAGCATGTATTCGTGCTTAATACAACGAAACAAGCTGTTTTAGACCGAAACGAGCTAAATCTGAACACATCGGTTTTACAACTGTCCCTGTGACACGCGTCAAATCTTTTTCTCTTATAACTGCGCGAAAAGCATGTATTCTTGCTTAATACAGCGAAACAAGCTGTTTTAGACCGAAACGAGCTAAATCACAACACATCGGTATTACAAGTGTTCCACGTGATACTCGTCAAAACGTTTTCTCTTATAACTGCGCGAAAAGCATGTATTCCTGCTTACTACAACGAAACAAGGTGTTTTAGACCGAAACGAGCTAAATCTGAACACATCGGTTTTACAAGTATCCACGTGATACTCGTCAAAACTTTTTCTCTTATAACTGCGCGAAAAGCATGTATTCTTGCTTAATACAGCGAAACAAGCTGTTTTAGACCGAAATGAGCTAAATCACAACACATCGGTTTTACAAGTGTTCCTCTGATACGCGTCAAAACTTTTTCTCTTATAACTGCGCGAAAAGCATGTATTCTTGCTTAATACAGCGAAACAAGCTGTTTAAGACCGAAACGAGCTAAATCACAACACATCGGTATTACAAGCGTTCCACGTGATACTCGTCAAAACGTTTTCTCTTATAACTGCGCGAAAAGCATGTATTCGTGCTTACTACAACGAAACAAGGTATTTTAAACCGAAACGAGCTAAATCTGAACACATCGGTTTTACAAGTATCCACGTGATACTCGTCAAAACTTTTTCTCTTATAACTGCGCGAAAAGCATGTATTCTTGCTTAATACAACGAAACAAGCTGTTTTAGACCGAAACGAGCTAAATCACAACACATCGGTTTTACAAGTGTCCCTGTGACACGCGTCAAAACTTTTTCTCTTATAACTGCGCGAAAAGCATGTATTCTTGCTTAATACAGCGAAACAAGCTGTTTTAGACCGAAACAAGCTAAATCACAACACATCGGTTTTACAAGTGTTCCCCTGATACGCGTCAAAACTTTTTCTCTTATAACTGCGCGAAAAGCATGTATTCTTGCTTAATACAACGAAACAAGCTGTTTTAGACCGAAACGAGCTAAATCACAACACATCGGTTTTACAAGTGTTCCTCTGATACGCGTCTAAACTTTTTCTCTTATAACTGCGCGAAAAGCATGTATTCGTGCTTAATACAACGAAACAAGCTGTTTTAGACCGAAACGAGCTAAATCTGAACACATCGGTTTTACAACTGTCCCTGTGACACGCGTCAAAACTTTTTCTCTTATAACTGCGCGAAAAGCATGTATTCTTGCTTAATACAACGAAACAAGCTGTTTTAGACCGAAACGAGCTAAATCACAACACATCGGTTTTACAAGTGTTCCTCTGATACGCGTTTAAACGTTTTCTCTTATAACTGCGCGAAAAGCATGTATTCTTGCTTAATACAACGAAACAAGCTGTTTTAGACCGAAACGAGCTAAATCACAACACATCGGTTTTACAAGTGTTCCTCTGATACGCGTCTAAACTTTTTCTCTTATAACTGCGCGAAAAGCATGTATTCGTGCTTAATACAACGAAACAAGCTGTTTTAGACCGAAACGAGCTAAATCTGAACACATCGGTTTTACAACTGTCCCTGTGACACGCGTCAAAACTTTTTCTCTTATAACTGCGCGAAAAGCATGTATTCTTGCTTAATACAGCGAAACAAGCTGTTTTAGACCGAAACGAGCTAAATCACAACACATCGGTTTTACAAGTGTTCCTCTGATACGCGTCTAAACTTTTTCTCTTATAACTGCGCGAAAAGCATGTATTCGTGCTTACTACAACGAAACAAGGTATTTTAGACCGAAACGAGCTAAATCTGAACACATCGGTTTTACAAGTATCCACGTGATACTCGTCAAAACTTTTTCTCTTATAACTGCGCGAAAAGCATGTATTCTTGCTTAATACAACGAAACAAGCTGTTTTAGACCGAAACGAGCTAAATCACAACACATCGGTTTTACAAGTGTCCCTGTGACACGCGTCAAAACTTTTTCTCTTATAACTGCGCGAAAAGCATGTATTCTTGCTTAATACAGCGAAACAAGCTGTTTTAGACCGAAACGAGCTAAATCACAACACATCGGTTTTACAAGTGTTCCCCTGATACGCGTCAAAACTTTTTCTCTTATAACTGCGCGAAAAGCATGTATTCTTGCTTAATACAACGAAACAAGCTGTTTTAGACCGAAACGAGCTAAATCACAACACATCGGTTTTACAAGTGTTCCTCTGATACGCGTCTAAACTTTTTCTCTTATAACTGCGCGAAAAGCATGTATTCGTGCTTAATACAACGAAACAAGCTGTTTTAGACCGAAACGAGCTAAATCTGAACACATCGGTTTTACAACTGTCCCTGTGACACGCGTCAAAACTTTTTCTCTTATAACTGCGCGAAAAGCATGTATTCTTGCTTAATACAGCGAAACAAGCTGTTTTAGACCGAAAAGAGCTAAATCACAACACATCGGTATTACAAGTGTTCCACGTGATACTCGTCAAAACGTTTTCTCTTATAACTGCGCGAAAAGCATGTATTCCTGCTTACTACAACGAAACAAGGTGTTTTAGACCGAAACGAGCTAAATCTGAACACATCGGTTTTACAAGTATCCACGTGATACTCGTCAAAACTTTTTCTCTTATAACTGCGCGAAAAGCATGTATTCTTGCTTAATACAGCGAAACAAGCTGTTTTAGACCGAAATGAGCTAAATCACAACACATCGGTTTTACAAGTGTTCCTCTGATACGCGTCAAAACTTTTTCTCTTATAACTGCGCGAAAAGCATGTATTCTTGCTTAATACAGCGAAACAAGCTGTTTTAGACCGAAACGAGCTAAATCACAACACATCGGTATTACAAGTGTTCCACGTGATACTCGTCAAAACGTTTTCTCTTATAACTGCGCGAAAAGCATGTATTCGTGCTTACTACAACGAAACAAGGTGTTTTAGACCGAAACGAGCTAAATCTGAACACATCGGTTTTACAAGTATCCACGTGATACTCGTCAAAACTTTTTCTCTTATAACTGCGCGAAAAGCATGTATTCTTGCTTAATACAACGAAACAAGCTGTTTTAGACCGAAACGAGCTAAATCACAACACATCGGTTTTACAAGTGTCCCTGTGACACGCGTCAAAACTTTTTCTCTTATAACTGCGCGAAAAGCATGTATTCTTGCTTAATACAGCGAAACAAGCTGTTTTAGACCGAAACGAGCTAAATCTGAACACGTCGGTTTTACAAGTATAAACGTGATACTCGTCAAAACTTTTTCTCTTTTAACTGCGCGAAAAGCATGTATTCTTGCTTAATACAGCGAAACAAGCTGTTTTAGACCGAAACGAGCTAAATCACAACACATCGGTTTTACAAGTGTTCCTCTGATACGCGTCTAAACTTTTTCTCTTATAACTGCGCGAAAAGCATGTATTCGTGCTTAATACAACGAAACAAGCTGTTTTAGACCGAAACGAGCTAAATCTGAACACATCGGTTTTACAACTGTCCCTGTGACACGCGTCAAAACTTTTTCTCTTATAACTGCGCGAAAAGCATGTATTCTTGCTTAATACAGCGAAACAAGCTGTTTTAGACCGAAACGAGCTAAATCACAAAACATCGGTTTTACAAGTGTTCCTCTGATACGCGTCAAAACGTTTTCTCTTATAACTGCGCGAAAAGCATGTATTCTTGCTTAATACAACGAAACAAGCTGTTTTAGACCGAAACGAGCTAAATCACAACACATCGGTTTTACAAGTGTTCCTCTGATACGCGTCTAAACTTTTTCTCTTATAACTGCGCGAAAAGCATGTATTCGTGCTTAATACAACGAAACAAGCTGTTTTAGACCGAAACGAGCTAAATCTGAACACATCGGTTTTACAACTGTCCCTGTGACACGCGTCAAATCTTTTTCTCTTATAACTGCGCGAAAAGCATGTATTCTTGCTTAATACAGCGAAACAAGCTGTTTTAGACTGAAACGAGCTAAATCACAACACATCGGTATTACAAGTGTTCCACGTGATACTCGTCAAAACGTTTTCTCTTATAACTGCGCGAAAAGCATGTATTCCTGCTTACTACAACGAAACAAGGTGTTTTAGACCGAAACGAGCTAAATCTGAACACATCGGTTTTACAAGTATCCACGTGATACTCGTCAAAACTTTTTCTCTTATAACTGCGCGAAAAGCATGTATTCTTGCTTAATACAGCGAAACAAGCTGTTTTAGACCGAAATGAGCTAAATCACAACACATCGGTTTTACAAGTGTTCCTCTGATACGCGTCAAAACTTTTTCTCTTATAACTGCGCGAAAAGCATGTATTCTTGCTTAATACAGCGAAACAAGCTGTTTAAGACCGAAACGAGCTAAATCACAACACATCGGTATTACAAGCGTTCCACGTGATACTCGTCAAAACGTTTTCTCTTATAACTGCGCGAAAAGCATGTATTCGTGCTTACTACAACGAAACAAGGTATTTTAAACCGAAACGAGCTAAATCTGAACACATCGGTTTTACAAGTATCCACGTGATACTCGTCAAAACTTTTTCTCTTATAACTGCGCGAAAAGCATGTATTCTTGCTTAATACAACGAAACAAGCTGTTTTAGACCGAAACGAGCTAAATCACAACACATCGGTTTTACAAGTGTCCCTGTGACACGCGTCAAAACTTTTTCTCTTATAACTGCGCGAAAAGCATGTATTCTTGCTTAATACAGCGAAACAAGCTGTTTTAGACCGAAACGAGCTAAATCACAACACATCGGTTTTACAAGTGTTCCCCTGATACGTGTCAAAACTTTTTCTCTTATAACTGCGCGAAAAGCATGTATTCTTGCTTAATACAACGAAACAAGCTGTTTTAGACCGAAACGAGCTAAATCACAACACATCGGTTTTACAAGTGTTCCTCTGATACGCGTCTAAACTTTTTCTCTTATAACTGCGCGAAAAGCATGTATTCGTGCTTAATACAACGAAACAAGCTGTTTTAGACCGAAACGAGCTAAATCTGAACACATCGGTTTTACAACTGTCCCTGTGACACGCGTCAAAACTTTTTCTCTTATAACTGCGCGAAAAGCATGTATTCTTGCTTAATACAACGAAACAAGCTGTTTTAGACCGAAACGAGCTAAATCACAACACATCGGTTTTACAAGTGTTCCTCTGATACGCGTTTAAACGTTTTCTCTTATAACTGCGCTAAAAGCATGTATTCTTGCTTAATACAACGAAACAAGCTGTTTTAGACCGAAACGAGCTAAATCACAACACATCGGTTTTACAAGTGTTCCTCTGATACGCGTCTAAACTTTTTCTCTTATAACTGCGCGAAAAGCATGTATTCGTGCTTAATACAACGAAACAAGCTGTTTTAGACCGAAACGAGCTAAATCTGAACACATCGGTTTTACAACTGTCCCTGTGACACGCGTCAAAACTTTTTCTCTTATAACTGCGCGAAAAGCATGTATTCTTGCTTAATACAGCGAAACAAGCTGTTTTAGACCGAAACGAGCTAAATCACAACACATCGGTTTTACAAGTGTTCCTCTGATACGCGTCTAAACTTTTTCTCTTATAACTGCGCGAAAAGCATGTATTCTTGCTTAATACAGCGAAACAAGCTGTTTTCGACCGAAATGAGCTAAATCACAACACATCGGTTTTACAAGTGTTCCTCTGATACGCGTCAAAACTTTTTCTCTTATAACTGCGCGAAAAGCATGAATTCTTGCTTAATACAGCGAAACAAGCTGTTTTAGACCGAAACGAGCTAAATCACAACACATCGGTATTACAAGTGTTCCACGTGATACTCGTCAAAACGTTTTCTCTTATAACTGCGCGAAAAGCATGTATTCGTGCTTACTACAACGAAACAAGGTGTTTTAGACCGAAACGAGCTAAATCTGAACACATCGGTTTTACAAGTATCCACGTGACACTCGTCAAAACTTTTTCTCTTATAACTGCGCGAAAAGCATGTATTCTTGCTTAATACAACGAAACAAGCTGTTTTAGACCGAAACGAGCTAAATCACAACACATCGGTTTTACAAGTGTCCCTGTGACACGCGTCAAAACTTTTTCTCTTATAACTGCGCGAAAAGCATGTATTCTTGCTTAATACAACGAAACAAGCTGTTTTAGACCGAAACGAGCTAAATCACAACACATCGGTTTTACAAGTGTCCCTGTGACACGCGTCAAAACTTTTTCTCTTATAACTGCGCGAAAAGCATGTATTCTTGCTTAATACAGCGAAACAAGCTGTTTTAGACCGAAACGAGCTAAATCACAACACATCGGTTTTACAAGTGTTCCTCTGATACGCGTCAAAACTTTTTTCTCTTATAACTGCGCGAAAAGCATGTATTCGTGCTTAATACAACGAAACAAGCTGTTTTAGACCGAAACGAGCTAAATCTGAACACATCGGTTTTACAACTCTCCCTGTGACACGCGTCAAAACTTTTTCTCTTATAACTGCGCGAAAAGCATGTATTCTTGCTTAATACAGCGAAGCAAGTTGTTTTAGACCGAAACGAGCTAAATCTGAACACATCGGTTTTACAAGTGTCCCTGTGACACGCGTCAAAACTTTTTCTCTTATAACTGCGCGAAAAGCATGTATTTTTGCTTAATACAGCGAAACAAGCTGTTTTAGACCGAAACGAGCTAAATCTGAACACGTCGGTTTTACAAGTATAAACGTGATACTCGTCAAAACTTTTTCTCTTATAACTGCGCGAAAAGCATGTATTCTTGCTTAATACAGCGAAACAAGCTGTTTTAGACCGAAACGAGCTAAATCACAACACAAAGATTTTACAAGTGTTCCTCTGATACGCGTCAAAACTTTTTCTCTTATAACTGCGCGAAAAGCATGTATTCTTGCTTAATACAACGAAACAAGCTGTTTTAGACCGAAACGAGCTAAATCACAACACATCGGTTTTACAAGTGTTCCTCTGATACGCGTCTAAACTTTTTCTCTTATAACTGCGCGAAAAGCATGTATTCGTGCTTAATACAACGAAACAAGCTGTTTTAGACCGAAACGAGCTAAATCTGAACACATCGGTTTTACAACTGTCCCTGTGACACGCGTCAAAACTTTTTCTCTTATAACTGCGCGAAAAGCATGTATTCTTGCTTAATACAGCGAAACAAGCTGTTTTAGACCGAAACGAGCTAAATCACAACACATCGGTATTACAAGTGTTCCACGTGATACTCGTCAAAACGTTTTCTCTTATAACTGCGCGAAAAGCATGTATTCCTGCTTACTACAACGAAACAAGGTGTTTTAGACCGAAACGAGCTAAATCTGAACACATCGGTTTTACAAGTATCCACGTGATACTCGTCAAAACTTTTTCTCTTATAACTGCGCGAAAAGCATGTATTCTTGCTTAATACAGCGAAACAAGCTGTTTTAGACTGAAATGAGCTAAATCACAACACATCGGTTTTACAAGTGTTCCTCTGATACGCGTCAAAACTTTTTCTCTTATAACTGCGCGAAAAGCATGTATTCTTGCTTAATACAGCGAAACAAGCTGTTTTAGACCGAAACGAGCTAAATCACAACACATCGGTATTACAAGTGTTCCACGTGATACTCGTCAAAACGTTTTCTCTTATAACTGCGCGAAAAGCATGTATTCGTGCTTACTACAACGAAACAAGGTGTTTTAGACCGAAACGAGCTAAATCTGAACACATCGGTTTTACAAGTATCCACGTGATACTCGTCAAAACTTTTTCTCTTATAACTGCGCGAAAAGCATGTATTCTTGCTTAATACAACGAAACAAGCTGTTTTAGACCGAAACGAGCTAAATCACAACACATCGGTTTTACAAGTGTCCCTGTGACACGCGTCAAAACTTTTTCTCTTATAACTGCGCGAAAAGCATGTATTCTTGCTTAATACAGCGAAACAAGCTGTTTTAGACCGAAACGAGCTAAATCACAACACATCGGTTTTACAAGTGTCCCTGTGACACGCGTCAAAACTTTTTCCCTTATAACTGCGCGAAAAGCATGTATTCTTGCTTAATACAGCGAAACAAGCTGTTTTAGACCGAAATGAGCTAAATCACAACACATCGGTTTTACAAGTGTTCCTCTGATACGCGTCTAAACTTTTTCTCTTATAACTGCGCGAAAAGCATGTATTCGTGCTTAATACAACGAAACAAGCTGTTTTAGACCGAAACGAGCTAAATCTGAACACATCGGTTTTACAACTGTCCCTGTGACACGCGTCAAAACTTTTTCTCTTATAACGGCGCGAAAAGCATGTATTCTTGCTTAATACAGCGAAACAAGCTGTTTTAGACCGAAACGAGCTAAATCACAACACATCGGTATTACAAGTGTTCCACGTGATAATCGTCAAAACGTTTTCTCTTATAACTGCGCGAAAAGCATGTATTCTTGCTTAATACAACGAAACAAGCTGTTTTAGACCGAAACGAGCTAAATCACAACACATCGGTTTTACAAGTGTTCCTCTGATACGCGTCTAAACTTTTTCTCTTAAAACCGCGCGAAAAGCATGTATTCTTGCTTAATACAACGAAACAAGCTGTTTTAGACCGAAACGAGCTAAATCACAACACATCGGTTTTACAAGTGTTCCTCTGATACGCGTCTAAACTTTTTCTCTTATAACTGCGCGAAAAGCATGTATTCGTGCTTAATACAACGAAACAAGCTGTTTTAGACCGAATCGAGCTAAATCTGAACACATCGGTTTTACAACTGTCCCTGTGACACGCGTCAAAACTTTTTCTCTTATAACAGCGCGAAAAGCATGTATTCTTGCTTAATACAGCGAAACAAGCTGTTTTAGACCGAAACGAGCTAAATCACAACACATCGGTTTTACAAGTGTTCCTCTGATACGCGTCTAAACTTTTTCTCTTATAACTGCGCGAAAAGCATGTATTCTTGCTTAATACAGCGAAACAAGCTGTTTTAGACCGAAATGAGCTAAATCACAACACATCGGTTTTACAAGTGTTCCTCTGATACGTGTCAAAACTTTTTCTCTTATAACTGCGCGAAAAGCATGTATTCTTGCTTAATACAGCGAAACAAGCTGTTTTAGACCGAAACGAGCTAAATCACAACACATCGGTATTACAAGTGTTCCACGTGATACTCGTCAAAACGTTTTCTCTTATAACTGCGCGAAAAGCATGTATTCGTGCTTACTACAACGAAACAAGGTGTTTTAGACCGAAACGAGCTAAATCTGAACACATCGGTTTTACAAGTATCCACGTGATACTCGTCAAAACTTTTTCTCTTATAACTGCGCGAAAAGCATGTATTCTTGCTTAATACAACGAAACAAGCTGTTTTAGACCGAAACGAGCTAAATCACAACACATCGGTTTTACAAGTGTCCCTGTGACACGCGTCAACTTTTTCTCTTATAACTGCGCGAAAAGCATGTATTCTTGCTTAATACAGCGAAACAAGCTGTTTTAGACCGAAACGAGCTAAATCACAACACATCGGTTTTACAAGTGTTCCTCTGATACGCGTCAAAACTTTTTCTCTTATAACTGCGCGAAAAGCATGTATTCTTGCTTAATACAACGAAACAAGCTGTTTTAGACCGAAACGAGCTAAATCACAACACATCGGTTTTACAAGTGTTCCTCTGATACGCGTCTAAACTTTTTCTCTTATAACTGCGCGAAAAGCATGTATTCGTGCTTAATACAACGAAACAAGCTGTTTTAGACCGAAACGAGCTAAATCTGAACACATCGGTTTTACAACTGTCCCTGTGACGCGCGTCAAAACTTTTTGTCTTATAACTGCGCGAAAAGCATGTATTCTTGCTTAATACAGCGAAACAAGCTGTTTTAGACCGAAACGAGCTAAATCACAACACATCGGTATTACAAGTGTTCCACGTGATACTCGTCAAAACGTTTTCTCTTATAACTGCGCGAAAAGCATGTATTCTTGCTTAATACAACGAAACAAGCTGTTTTAGACCGAAACGAGCTAAATCACAACACATCGGTTTTACAAGTGTTCCTCTGATACGCGTCTAAACTTTTTCTCTTATAACTGCGCGAAAAGCATGTATTCTTGCTTAATACAGCGAAACAAGTTGTTTTAGACCGAAACGAGCTAAATCTGAACACATCGGTTTTACAAGTGTCCCTGTGACACGCGTCAAAACTTTTTCTCTTATAACGGCGCGAAAAGCATCTATTCTTGCTTAATACAGCGAAACAAGCTGTTTTAGACCGAAACGAGCTAAATCACAACACAAAGGTTTTACAAGTGTTCCTCTGATACGCGTCAAAACTTTTTCTCTTATAACTGCGCGAAAAGCATGTATTCTTGCTTAATACAGCGAAACAAGCTGTTTTGAACCGAAACGAGCTAAATCACAACACATCGGTTTTACAAGTGTTCCACGTGATACTCGTCAATACTTTTTCTCTTATAACTGCGCGAAAAGCATGTATTCTTGCTCAATACAGCGAAACAAGTTGTTTTAGACCGAAATGAGCTAAATCACAACACATCGGTTTTACAAGTGTTCCTCTGATACGCGTCTAAACTTTTTCTCTTATAACTGCGCGAAAAGCATGTATTCTTGCTTAATACAGCGAAACAAGCTGTTTTAGACCGAAACGAGTTAAATCTGAACACGTCGGTTTTACAAGTATAAACGTGATACTCGTCAAAACTTTTTCTCTTATAACTGCGCGAAAAGCATGCATTCTTGCTTAATACAGCTAAACAAGCTGTTTTAGACCGAAACGAGCTAAATCACAACACAAAGATTTTACAAGTGTTCGTCTGATACGCGTCAAAACTTTTTCTCTTATAACTGCGCGAAAAGCATGTATTCTTGCTTAATACAGCGAAGCAAGTTGTTTTAGACCGAAACGAGCTAAATCTGAACACATCGGTTTTACAAGTGTCCCTGTGACACGCGTCAAAACTTTTTCTCTTATAACTGCGCGAAAAGCATGTATTTTTGCTTAATACAGCGAAACAAGCTGTTTTAGACCGAAACGAGCTAAATCTGAACACGTCGGTTTTACAAGTATAAACGTGATACTCGTCAAAACTTTTTCTCTTATAACTGCGCGAAAAGCATGTATTCTTGCTTAATACAGCGAAACAAGCTGTTTTAGACCGAAACGAGCTAAATCACAACACAAAGATTTTACAAGTGTTCCTCTGATACGCGTCAAAACTTTTTCTCTTATAACTGCGCGAAAAGCATGTATTCTTGCTTAATACAACGAAACAAGCTGTTTTAGACCGAAACGAGCTAAATCACAACACATCGGTTTTACAAGTGTTCCTCTGATACGCGTCTAAACTTTTTCTCTTATAACTGCGCGAAAAGCATGTATTCGTGCTTAATACAACGAAACAAGCTGTTTTAGACCGAAACGAGCTAAATCTGAACACATCGGTTTTACAACTGTCCCTGTGACACGCGTCAAAACTTTTTCTCTTATAACTGCGCGAAAAGCATGTATTCTTGCTTAATACAGCGAAACAAGCTGTTTTAGACCGAAACGAGCTAAATCACAACACATCGGTATTACAAGTGTTCCACGTGATACTCGTCAAAACGTTTTCTCTTATAACTGCGCGAAAAGCATGTATTCCTGCTTACTACCACGAAACAAGGTGTTTTAGACCGAAACGAGCTAAATCTGAACACATCGGTTTTACAAGTATCCACGTGATACTCGTCAAAACTTTTTCTCTTATAACTGCGCGAAAAGCATGTATTCTTGCTTAATACAGCGAAACAAGCTGTTTTAGACTGAAATGAGCTAAATCACAACACATCGGTTTTACAAGTGTTCCTCTGATACGCGTCAAAACTTTTTCTCTTATAACTGCGCGAAAAGCATGTATTCTTGCTTAATACAGCGAAACTAGCTGTTTTAGACCGAAACGAGCTAAATCACAACACATCGGTATTACAAGTGTTCCTCTGATACTCGTCAAAACGTTTTCTCTTAAACTGCGCGAAAAGCATGTATTCGTGCTTACTACAACGAAACAAGGTGTTTTAGACCGAAACGAGCTAAATCTGAACACATCGGTTTTACAAGTATCCACGTGATACTCGTCAAAACTTTTTCTCTTATAACTGCGCGAAAAGCATGTATTCTTGCTTAATACAACGAAACAAGCTGTTTTAGACCGAAACGAGCTAAATCACAACACATCGGTTTTACAAGTGTCCCTGTGACACGCGTCAAAACTTTTTCTCTTATAACTGCGCGAAAAGCATGTATTCTTGCTTAATACAGCGAAACAAGCTGTTTTAGACCGAAATGAGCTAAATCACAACACATCGGTTTTACAAGTGTTCCTCTGATACTCGTCAAAACGTTTTCTCTTATAACTGCGCGAAAAGCATGTATTCGTGCTTACTACAACGAAACAAGGTGTTTTAGACCGAAACGAGCTAAATCTGAACACATCGGTTTTACAAGCATCCACGTGATACTCGTCAAAACTTTTTCTCTTATAACTGCGCGAAAAGCATGTATTCTTGCTTAATACAACGAAACAAGCTGTTTTAGACCGAAACGAGCTAAATCACAACACATCGGTTTTACAAGTGTCCCTGTGACACGCGTCAAAACTTTTTCTCTTATAACTGCGCGAAAAGCATGTATTCTTGCTTAATACAGCGAAACAAGCTGTTTTAGACCGAAGCGAGCTAAATCACAACACATCGGTTTTACAAGTGTTCCCCTGATACGCGTCAAAACTTTTTCTCTTATAACTGCGCGAAAAGCATGTATTCTTGCTTAATACAACGCAACAAGCTGTTTTAGACCGAAACGAGCTAAATCACAACACATCGGTTTTACAAGTGTTATTCTGATACGCGTCTAAACTTTTTCTCTTATAACTGCGCGAAAAGCATGTATTCGTGCTTAATACAACGAAACAAGCTGTTTTAGACCGAAACGAGCTAAATCTGAACACATCGGTTTTACAACTGTCCCTGTGACACGCGTCAAAACTTTTTCTCTTATAACTGCGCGAAAAGCATGTATTCTTGCTTAATACAGCGAAACAAGCTGTTTTAGACCGAAACGAGCTAAATCACAAAACATCGGTATTACAAGTGTTCCACGTGATACTCGTCAAAACGTTTTCTCTTATAACTGCGCGAAAAGCATGTATTCTTGCTTAATACAACGAAACAAGCTGTTTTAGACCGAAACGAGCTAAATCACAACACATCGGTTTTACAAGTGTTCCTCTGATACGCGTCTAAACTTTTTCTCTTATAACTGCGCGAAAAGCATGTATTCTTGCTTAATACAACGAAACAAGCTGTTTTAGACCGAAACGAGCTAAATCACAACACATCGGTTTTACAAGTGTTCCTCTGATACGCGTCTAAACTTTTTCTCTTATAACTGCGCGAAAAGCATGTATTCGTGCTTAATACAACGAAACAAGCTGTTTTAGACCGAAACGAGCTAAATCTGAACACATCGGTTTTACAACTGTCCCTGTGACACGCGTCAAAACTTTTTCTCTTATAACTGCGCGAAAAGCATGTATTCTTGCTTAATACAGCGAAACAAGCTGTTTTAGACCGAAACGAGCTAAATCACAACACATCGGTTTTACAAGTGTTCCTCTGATACGCGTCTAAACTTTTTCTTTTATAACTGCGCGAAAAGCATGTATTCTTGCTTAATACAGCGAAACAAGCTGTTTTAGACCGAAATGAGCTAAATCACAACACATCGGTTTTACAAGTGTTCCTCTGATACGCGTCAAAACTTTTTCTCTTATAACTGCGCGAAAAGCATGTATTCTTGCTTAATACAGCGAAACAAGCTGTTTTAGACCGAAACGAGCTAAATCACAACACATCGGTATTACAAGTGTTCCACGTGATACTCGTCAAAACGTTTTCTCTTATAACTGCGCGAAAAGCATGTATTCGTGCTTACTACAACGAAACAAGGTGTTTTAGACCGAAACGAGCTAAATCTGAACACATCGGTTTTACAAGTATCCACGTGATACTCGTCAAAACTTTTTCTCTTATAACTGCGCGAAAAGCATGTATTCTTGCTTAATACAACGAAACAAGCTGTTTTAGACCGAAACGAGCTTAAATCACAACACATCGGTTTTACAAGTGTCCCTGTGACACGCGTCAAAACTTTTTCTCTTATAACTGCGCGAAAAGCATGTAGTCTTGCTTAATACAGCGAAACAAGCTGTTTTAGACCGAAACGAGCTAAATCACAACACATCGGTTTTACAAGTGTTCCTCTGATACGCTTCAAAACTTTTTCTCTTATAACTGCGCGAAAAGCATGTATTCTTGCTTAATACAACGAAACAAGCTGTTTTAGACCGAAACGAGCTAAATCACAACACATCGGTTTTACAAGTGTTCCTCTGATACGCGTCTAAACTTTTTCTCTTATAACTGCGCGAAAAGCATGTATTCGTGCTTAATACAACGAAACAAGCTGTTTTAGACCGAAACGAGCTAAATCTGAACACATCGGTTTTACAACTGTCCCTGTGACACGCGTCAAAACTTTTTCTCTTATAACTGCGCGAAAAGCATGTATTTTTGCTTAATACAGCGAAACAAGCTGTTTTAGACCGAAACGAGCTAAATCACAACACATCGGTATTACAAGTGTTCCACGTGATACTCGTCAAAACGTTTTCTCTTATAACTGCGCGAAAAGCATGTATTCTTGCTTAATACAACGAAACAAGCTGTTTTAGACCGAAACGAGCTAAATCACAACACATCGGTTTTACAAGTGTTCCTCTGATACGCGTCTAAACTTTTTCTCTTATAACTGCGCGAAAAGCATGTATTCTTGCTTAATACAACGAAACAAGCTGTTTTAGACCGAAACGAGCTAAATCACAACACATCGGTTTTACAAGTGTTCCTCTGATACGCGTCTAAACCTTTTCTTATATAACCGCGCGAAAAGCATGTATTCGTGCTTAATACAACGAAACAAGCTGTTTTAGACCGAAACGAGCTAAATCTGAACACATCGATTTTACAACTGTCCCTGTGACACGCGTAAAAACTTTTTCTCTTATAACTGCGCGAAAAGCATGTATTCTTGCTTAATACAGCGAAACAAGCTGTTTTAGACCGAAACGAGCTAAATCACAACACATCGGTTTTACGTGTTCCTCTGATACGCGTCAAAACTTTTTTCTCTTATAACTGCGCGAAAAGCATGTATTCGTGCTTAATACAACGAAACAAGCTGTTTTAGACCGAAACGAGCTAAATCTGAACACATCGGTTTTACAACTCTCCCTGTGACACGCGTCAAAACTTTTTCTCTTATAACTGCGCGAAAAGCATGTATTCTTGCTTAATACAGCGAAACAAGTTGTTTTAGACCGAAACGAGCTAAATCTGAACACATCGGTTTTACAAGTGTCCCTGTGACACGCGTCAAAAATTTTTCTCTTATAACTGCGCGAAAAGCATGTATTCTTGCTTAATACAGCGAAACAAGCTGTTTTAGACCGAAACGAGCTAAATCACAACACAAAGGTTTTACAAGTGTTCCTCTGATACGCGTCAAAACTTTTTCTCTTATAACTGCGCGAAAAGCATGTATTCTTGCTTAATACAGCGAAACAAGCTGTTTTGAACCGAAACGAGCTAAATCACAACACATCGGTTTTACAAGTGTTCCACGTGATACTCGTCAATACTTTTTCTCTTATAACTGCGCGAAAAGCATGTATTCTTGCTCAATACAGCGAAACAAGTTGTTTTAGACCGAAATGAGCTAAATCACAACACATCGGTTTTACAAGTGTTCCTCTGATACGCGTCTAAACTTTTTCTCTTATAACTGCGCGAAAAGCATGTATTCGTGCTTAATACAACGAAACAAGCTGTTTCAGACCGAAACGAGCTAAACCTGAACACATCGGTTTTACAAGTGTCCCCTGTGACACGCGTCAAAACTTTTTCTCTTATAACTGCGCGAAAAGCACGTATTCTTGCTTAATACAGCTAAACAAGCTGTTTTAGACCGAAATGAGCTAAATCACAACACATCGGGTTTACAAGTGTTCCTCTGATACGCGTCAAAACTTTTTCTCTTATAATTGCGCGAAAAGCATGTATTCTTGCTTAATACAGCGAAACAAGCTGTTTTAAACCGAAACGAGCTAAATCACAACACATCGGTTTTACAAGTGTTCCACGTGATACTCGTCAAAACTTTTTCTCTTATAACTGCGCGAAAAGCATGTATTCTTGCTCAATACAGCGAAACAAGTTGTTTTAGACCGAAATGAGCTAAATCACAACACATCGGCTTTACAAGTGTTCCTCTGATACGCGTCAAAACTTTTTCTCTGATAACTGCGCGAAAAGCATGTATTCTTGCTTAATACAGCGAAACAAGCTGTTTTAGACTGAAACGAGCTAAATCACAACACATCGGTATTACAAGTGTTCCACGTGATACTCGTCAAAACTTTTTCTCTTATAACTGCGCGAAAAGCATGTATTCGTGCTTAATACAACGAAACAAGCTGTTTTAGACCGAAACGAGCTAAATCTGAACACATCGGTTTTACAAGTGCCTCTCTAATACGCGTCAAAACTTTTTCTCTTATAACTGCGCGAAAAGCATGTATTCTTGCTTAATACAACGAAACAAGCTGTTTTAGACCGAAACGATCTAAATCACAACACATCGGTTTTACAAGTGTCTCTCTAATACGCGTCAAAACTTTTTCTCTTATAACTGCGCGAAAAGCATGTATTCTTGCTTAATACAACGAAACAAGCTGTTTTAGACCGAAACGATCTAAATCACAACACATCGGTTTTACAAGTGTCTCTCTAATACGCGTCAAAACTTTTTCTCTTATAACTGCGCGAAAAGCATGTATTCTTGCCTAATACAGCGAAACAAGCTGTTTTAGACCGAAACGAACTAAATCACAACACAAAGGTTATACAAGTGTTCCTCTGTTACGCGTCAAAACTTTTTCTCTTATAACTGCGCGAAAAGCATGTATTGTTGCTTAATACAACGAAACAAGCTGTTTTAGACTGAAACGAGCTAAATCACAACACATCGGTTTTACAAGTGTTCCTCTGATACGCGTCTAAACTTTTTCTCTTATAACTGCGCGAAAAGCATGTATTCGTGCTTAATACAACGAAACAAGCTGTTTTAGACCGAAACGAGCTAAATCTGAACACATCGGTTTTACAAGTGTCCCTGTGACACGCGTCAAAACTTTTTCCCTTATAACTGCGCGAAAAGCATGTATTCTTGCTTAATACAGCGAAACAAGCTGTTTTAGACCGAAATGAGCTAAATCACAACACATCGGTTTTACGTGTTCCTCTGATACGCGTCAAAACTTTTTCTCTTATAACTGCGCGAAAAGCATGTATTCGTGCTTAATACAACGAAACAAGCTGTTTTAGACCGAAACGAGCTAAATCTGAACACATCGGTTTTTACAAGTATCCACGTGATACTCGTCAAAACTTTTTCTCTTATAACTGCGCGAAAAGCATGTATTCTTGCTTAATACAGCGAAACAAGCTGTTTTAGACCGAAACGAGCTAAATCACAACACATCAGTTTTACAAGTGTTCCTCTGATACGCGTCTAAACTTTTTCTCTTATAACTGCGCGAAAAGCATGTATTCGTGCTTAATACAACGAAAGAAGCTGTTTTAGACCGAAACGTGCTGAATATAAACACACCGGTTTTACAAGTGTCCCTGTGACACGCGTCAAAACTTTTTCTCTTATAACTGCGCGAAAAGCATGTATTCTTGCTTAATACAGCGAAACAAGCTGTTTTAGACCGAAACGAGCTAAATCACAACACATCGGTATTACAAGTGTTCCACGTGATACTCGTCAAAACGTTTTCTCTTATAACTGCGCGAAAAGCATGTATTCGTGCTTACTACAACGAAACAAGGTGTTTTAGACCGAAACGAGCTAAATCTGAACACATCGGTTTTACAAGTATCCACGTGATACTCGTCAAAACTTTTTCTCTTATAACTGCGCGAAAAGCATGTATTCTTGCTTAATACAACGAAACAAGCTGTTTTAGACCGAAACGAGCTAAATCACAACACATCGGTTTTACAAGTGTTCCTCTGATACGCGTCAAAACTTTTTCTCTTATAACTGCGCGAAAAGCATGTATTCTTGCTTAATACAGCGAAACAAGCTGTTTTAGACCGAAACGAGCTAAATCTGAACACATCGGTTTTACAAGTGTCCCTGTGACACGCGTCAAAACTTTTTCTCTTATAACTGCGCGAAAAGCATGTATTCTTGCTTAATACAGCGAAACAAGCTGTTTTAGACCGAAACGAGCTAAATCACAAAACAAAGGTTTTACAAGTGTTCCTCTGATACGCGTCAAAACTTTTTCTCTTATAACTGCGCGAAAAGCATGTATTCTTGCTTAATACAGCGAAACAAGCTGTTTTGAACCGAAACGAGCTAAATCACAACACATCGGTTTTACAAGTGTTCCACGTGATACTCGTCAAAACTTTTTCTCTTATAACTGCGCGAAAAGCATGTAGTCTTGCTCAATACAGCGAAACAAGTTGTTTTAGACCGAAATGAGCTAAATCACAACACATCGGTTTTACAAGTGTTCCTCTGATACGCGTCTAAACTTTTTCTCTTATAACTGCGCGAAAAGCATGTATTCGTGCGTAATACAACGAAACAAGCTGTTTCAGACCGAAACGAGCTAAATCTGAACACATCGGTTTTACAAGTGTCCCTGTGACACGCGTCAAAACTTTTTCTCTTATAACTGCGCGAAAAGCACGTATTCTTGCTTAATACAGCTAAACAAGCTGTTTTAGACCGAAATGAGCTAAATCACAACACATCGGTTTTACGTGTTCCTCTGATACGCGTCAAAACTTTTTCTCTTATAATTGCGCGAAAAGCATGTATTCTTGCTTAATACAGCGAAACAAGCTGTTTTAAACCGAAACGAGCTAAATCACAACACATCGGTTTTACAAGTGTTCCACGTGATACTCGTCAAAACTTTTTCTCTTATAACTGCGCGAAAAGCATGTATTCTTGCTCAATACAGCGAAACAAGTGGTTTTAGACCGAAATGAGCTAAATCACAACACATCGGTTTTACAAGTGTTCCTCTGATACGCGTCAAAACTTTTTCTCTTATAACTGCGCGAAAAGCATGTATTCTTGCTTAATACAGCGAAACAAGCTGTTTTAGACCGAAACGAGCTAAATCACAACACATCGGTATTACAAGTGTTCCACGTGATACTCGTCAAAACGTTTTCTCTTATAACTGCGCGAAAAGCATGTATTCGTGCTTAATACAACGAAACAAGCTGTTTTAGACCGAAACGAGCTAAATCTGAACACATCGGTTTTACAAGTGTCTCTCTAATACGCGTCAAAACTTTTTCTCTTATAACTGCGCGAAAAGCATGTATTCTTGCTTAATACAACGAAACAAGTTGTTTTAGACCGAAACGATCTAAATCACAACACATCGGTTTTACAAGTGTCTCTCTAATACGCGTCAAAACTTTTTCTCTTATAACTGCGCGAAAAGCATGTATTCTTGCTTAATACAACGAAACAAGCTGTTTTAGACCGAAACGATCTAAATCACAACACATCGGTTTTACAAGTGTCTCTCTAATACGCGTCAAAACTTTTTCTCTTATAACTGCGCGAAAAGCATGTATTCTTGCTTAATACAGCGAAACAAGCTGTTTTAGACCGAAACGAACTAAATCACAACACAAAGGTTATACAAGTGTTCCTCTGTTACGCGTCAAAACTTTTTCTCTTATAACTGCGCGAAAAGCATGTATTCTTGCTTAATACAACGAAACAAGCTGTTTTAGACTGAAACGAGCTAAATCACAACACATCGGTTTTACAAGTGTTCCTCTGATACGCGTCTAAACTTTTTTTCTTATAACTGCGCGAAAAGCATGTATTCGTGCTTAATACAACGAAACAAGCTGTTTTAGACCGAAACGAGCTAAATCTGAACACATCGGTTTTACAAGTGTCCCTGTGACACGCGTCAAAACTTTTTCTCTTATAACTGCGCGAAAAGCATGTATTCTTGCTTAATACAGCGAAACAAGCTGTTTTAGACCGAAATGAGCTAAATCACAACACATCGGTTTTACGTGTTCCTCTGATACGCGTCAAAACTTTTTTCTCTTATAACTGCGCGAAAAGCATGTTTTCTTGCTTAGTCCAATGAAACAAGCTGTTTTAGACCGAAACGAGGTAAATCTGAACACATCGGTTTTACAAGTGTCCTTGTGACATGCCTTTAAAAGTTTTTCTCTTATAACTGCGCGATAAGCATGTATTCCTGCTTAATACAGCGAAACAAGCTGTTTTAGACGAAAACGAGCTAAATCACAACACATCGGTTTTACAAGTGTTCCTCTGATACGCGTCAAATTTTTTTCTCTTATAACTGCGCGAAAAGCATGTATTCTTGCTTAATACACCGAAACAAGCTGTTTTAGACCGAAACGAGCTAAATCTCAACACATCAGTTTTACAAGTGTTCCTCTGATACGCGTCTAAACTTTTTCTCTTATAACTGCGCGAAAAGCATGTATTCGTGCTTAATACAACGAAAGAAGCTGTTTTAGACCGAAACGTGCTGAATATAAACACACCGGTTTTACAAGTGTCCCTGTGACACGCGTCAAAACTTTTTCTCTTATAACTGCGCGAAAAGCATGTATTCTTGCTTAATACAGCGAAACAAGCTGTTTTAGACCGAAACGAGCTAAATCACAACACATCGGTTTTACAAGTGTTCCTCTGATACGCGTCTAAACTTTTTCTCTTATAACTGCGCGAAAAGCATGTATTCGTGCTAAATACAACGAAACAAGCTGTTTTAGACCGAAACGAGCTAAATCTGAACACATCGGTTTTACAAGTGTCCCTGTGACACGCGTCAAAACATTTTCTCTTATAACTGCGCGAAAAGCATGTATTCTTGCTTAATACAGCGAAACAAGCTGTTTTAGACCGAAACGAGCTAAATCACAACACATCGGTTTTACAAGTGTTCCTCTGATACGCGTCAAAACTTTTTCTCTTATAACTGCGCGAAAAGCATGTATTCTTGCTTAATACAGCGAAACAAGCTGTTTTAGACCGAAACGAGCTAAATCACAACACATCGGTATTACAAGTGTTCCACGTGATACTCGTCAAAACGTTTTCTCTTATAACTGCGCGAAAAGCATGTATTCGTGCTTACTACAACGAAACAAGGTGTTTTAGACCGAAACGAGCTAAATCTGAACACATCGGTTTTACAAGTATCCACGTGATACTCGTCAAAACTTTTTCTCTTATAACTGCGCGAAAAGCATGTATTCTTGCTTAATACAACGAAACAAGCTGTTTTAGACCGAAACGATTTAAATCACAACACATCGGTTTTACAAGTGTCTCTCTAATACGCGTCAAAACGTTTTCTCTTATAACTGCGCGAAAAGCATGTATTCTTGCTTAATACAGCGAAACAAGCTGTTTTAGACCGAAACGAACTAAATCACAACACAAAGGTTATACAAGTGTTCCTCTGTTACGCGTCAAAACTTTTTCTCTTATAACTGCGCGAAAAGCATGTATTCTTGCTTAATACAACGAAACAAGCTGTTTTAGACTGAAACGAGCTAAATCACAACACATCGGTTTTACAAGTGTTCCTCTGATACGCGTCTAAACTTTTTCTTTTATAACTGCGCGAAAAGCATGTATTCGTGCTTAATACAACGAAACAAGCTGTTTTAGACCGAAACGAGCTAAATCTGAACACATCGGTTTTACAAGTGTCCCTGTGACACGCGTCAAAACTTTTTCCCTTATAACTGCGCGAAAAGCATGTATTCTTGCTTAATACAGCGAAACAAGCTGTTTTAGACCGAAATGAGTAAATCACAACACATCGGTTTTACGTGTTCCTCTGATACGCGTCAAAACTTTTTTCTCTTATAACTGCGCGAAAAGCATGTTTTCTTGCTTAGTCCAACGAAACAAGCTGTTTTAGACCGAAACGAGGTAAATCTGAACACATCGGTTTTACAAGTGTCCTTGTGACATGCCTTTAATACTTTTTCTCTTATAACTGTGCGATAAGCATGTATTTCTGCTTAATACAGCGAAACAAGCTGTTTTAGACCAAAACGAGCTAAATCACAACACATCGGTTTTACAAGTGTTCCTCTGATACGCGTCAAATTTTTTTCTCTTATAACTGCGCGAAAAGCATGTATTCTTGCTTAATACAGCGAAACAAGCTGTTTTAGACCGAAACGAGCTAAATCACAACACATCGGTATTACAAGTGTTCCACGTGATACTCGTCAAAACGTTTTCTCTTATAACTGCGCGAAAAGCATGTATTCGTGCTTACTACAACGAAACAAGGTGTTTTAGACCGAAACGAGCTAAATCTGAACACATCGGTTTTACAAGTATCCACGTGATACTCGTCAAAACTTTTTCTCTTATAACTGCGCGAAAAGCATGTATTCTTGCTTAATACAACGAAACAAGCTGTTTTAGACCGAAACGAGCTAAATCACAACACATCGGTTTTACAAGTGTTCCTCTGATACGCGTCAAAACTTTTTCTCTTATAACTGCGCGAAAAGCATGTATTCTTGCTTAATACAGCGAAACAAGCTGTTTTAGACCGAAACGAGCTAAATCTGAACACATCGGTTTTACAAGTGTCCCTGTGACACGCGTCAAAACTTTTTCTCTTATAACTGCGCGAAAAGCATGTATTCTTGCTTAATACAGCGAAACAAGCTGTTTTAGACCGAAACGAGCTAAATCACAACACAAAGGTTTTACAAGTGTTCCTCTGATACGCGTCAAAACTTTTTCTCTTATAACTGCGCGAAAAGCATGTATTCTTGCTTAATACAGCGAAACAAGCTGTTTTGAACCGAAACGAGCTAAATCACAACACATCGGTTTTACAAGTGTTCCACGTGATACTCGTCAAAACTTTTTCTCTTATAACTGCGCGAAAAGCATGTATTCTTGCTCAATACAGCGAAACAAGTTGTTTTAGACCGAAATGAGCTAAATCACAACACATCGGTTTTACAAGTGTTCCTCTGATACGCGTCTAAACTTTTTCTCTTATAACTGCGCGAAAAGTTTCAGACCGAAACGAGCTAAATCTGAACACATCGGTTTTACAAGTGTCCCTGTGACACGCGTCAAAACTTTTTCTCTTATAACTGCGCGAAAAGCACGTATTCTTGCTTAATACAGCTAAACAAGCTGTTTTAGACCGAAATGAGCTAAATCACAACACATCGGTTTTACGTGTTCCTCTGATACGCGTCAAAACTTTTTCTCTTATAATTGCGCGAAAAGCATGTATTCTTGCTTAATACAGCGAAACAAGCTGTTTTAAACCGAAACGAGCTAAATCACAACACATCGGTTTTACAAGTGTTCCACGTGATACTCGTCAAAAATTTTTCTCTTATAACTGCGCGAAAAGCATGTATTCTTGCTCAATACAGCGAAACAAGTTGTTTTAGACCGAAATGAGCTAAATCACAACACATCGGTTTTACAAGTGTTCCTCTGATACGCGTCAAAACTTTTTCTCTTATAACTGCGCGAAAAGCATGTATTCTTGCTTAATACAGCGAAACAAGCTGTTTAGACCGAAACGAGCTAAATCACAACACATCGGTATTACAAGTGTTCCACGTGATACTCGTCAAAACGTTTTCTCTTATAACTGCGCGAAAAGCATGTATTCGTGCTTAATACAACGAAACAAGCTGTTTTAGACCGAAACGAGCTAAATCTGAACACATCGGTTTTACAAGTGTCTCTCTAATACGCGTCAAAACTTTTTCTCTTATAACTGCGCGAAAAGCATGTATTCTTGCTTAATACAACGAAACAAGCTGTTTTAGACCGAAACGATCTAAATCACAACACATCGGTTTTACAAGTGTCTCTCTAATACGCGCCAAAACTTTTTCTCTTATAACTGCGCGAAAAGCATGTATTCTTGCTTAATACAACGAAACAAGCTGTTTTAGACCGAAACGATCTAAATCACAACACATCGGTTTTACGCGTCAAAACTTTTTCTCTTATAACTGCGCGAAAAGCATGTATTCTTGCTTAATACAGCGAAACAAGCTGTTTTAGACCGAAACGAACTAAATCACAACACAAAGGTTATACAAGTGTTCTTCTGTTACGCGTCAAAACTTTTTCTCTTATAACTGCGCGAAAAGCATGTATTCTTGCTTAATACAACGAAACAAGCTGTTTTAGACTGAAACGAGCTAAATCACAACACATCGGTTTTACAAGTGTTCCTCTGATACTCGTCAAAACTTTTTCTCTTATAACTGCGCGAAAAGCATGTATTCGTGCTTAATACAACGAAACAAGCTGTTTTAGACCGAAACGAGCTAAATCTGAACACATCGGTTTTACAAGTGTCCCTGTGACACGCGTCAAAACTTTTTCCCTTATAACTGCGCGAAAAGCATGTATTCTTGCTTAATACAGCGAAACAAGCTGTTTTAGACCGAAATGAGCTAAATCACAACACATCGGTTTTACGTGTTCCTCTGATACGCGTCAAAACTTTTTTCTCTTATAACTGCGCGAAAAGCATGTTTTCTTGCTTAGTCCAATGAAACAAGCTGTTTTAGACCGAAACGAGGTAAATCTGAACACATCGGTTTTACAAGTGTCCTTGTGACATGCCTTTAAAACTTTTTCTCTTATAACTGCGCGATAAGCATGTATTCCTGCTTAATACAGCGAAACAAGCTGTTTTAGACGAAAACGAGCTAAATCACAACACATCGGTTTTACAAGTGTTCCTCTGATACGCGTCAAATTTTTTTCTCTTATAACTGCGCGAAAAGCATGTATTCTTGCTTAATACAGCGAAACAAGCTGTTTTAGACCGAAACGAGCTAAATCACAACACATCAGTTTTACAAGTGTTCCTCTGATAGGCGTCTAAACTTTTTCTCTTATAACTGCGCGAAAAGCATGTATTCGTGCTTAATACAACGAAAGAAGCTGTTTTAGACCGAAACGTGCTGAATATAAACACACCGGTTTTACAAGTGTCCCTGTGACACGCGTCAAAACTTTTTCTCTTATAACTGCGCGAAAAGCATGTATTCTTACTTAATACAGCGAAACAAGCTGTTTTAGACCGAAACGAGCTAAATCACAACACATCGGTTTTACAAGTGTTCCTCTGATACGCGTCTAAACTTTTTCTCTTATAACTGCGCGAAAAGCATGTTTTCTTGCTTAGTCCAACGAAACAAGCTGTTTTAGACCGAAACGAGGTAAATCTGAACACATCGGTTTTACAAGTGTCCTTGTGACATGCCTTTAATACTTTTTCTCTTATAACTGTGCGATAAGCATGTATTTCTGCTTAATACAGCGAAACAAGCTGTTTTAGACCAAAACGAGCTAAATCACAACACATCGGTTTTACAAGTGTTCCTCTGATACGCGTCAAATTTTTTTCTCTTATAACTGCGCGAAAAGCATGTATTCTTGCTTAATACAGCGAAACAAGCTGTTTTAGACCGAAACGAGCTAAATCACAACACATCGGTATTACAAGTGTTCCACGTGATACTCGTCAAAACGTTTTCTCTTATAACTGCGCGAAAAGCATGTATTCGTGCTTACTACAACGAAACAAGGTGTTTTAGACCGAAACGAGCTAAATCTGAACACATCGGTTTTACAAGTATCCACGTGATACTCGTCAAAACTTTTTCTCTTATAACTGCGCGAAAAGCATGTATTCTTGCTTAATACAACGAAACAAGCTGTTTTAGACCGAAACGAGCTAAATCACAACACATCGGTTTTACAAGTGTTCCTCTGATACGCGTCAAAACTTTTTCTCTTATAACTGCGCGAAAAGCATGTATTCTTGCTTAATACAGCGAAACAAGCTGTTTTAGACCGAAACGAGCTAAATCTGAACACATCGGTTTTACAAGTGTCCCTGTGACACGCGTCAAAACTTTTTCTCTTATAACTGCGCGAAAAGCATGTATTCTTGCTTAATACAGCGAAACAAGCTGTTTTAGACCGAAACGAGCTAAATCACAACACAAAGGTTTTACAAGTGTTCCTCTGATACGCGTCAAAACTTTTTCTCTTATAACTGCGCGAAAAGCATGTATTCTTGCTTAATACAGCGAAACAAGCTGTTTTGAACCGAAACGAGCTAAATCACAACACATCGGTTTTACAAGTGTTCCACGTGATACTCGTCAAAACTTTTTCTCTTATAACTGCGCGAAAAGCATGTATTCTTGCTCAATACAGCGAAACAAGTTGTTTTAGACCGAAATGAGCTAAATCACAACACATCGGTTTTACAAGTGTTCCTCTGATACGCGTCTAAACTTTTTCTCTTATAACTGCGCGAAAAGCATGTATTCGTGCGTAATACAACGAAACAAGCTGTTTCAGACCGAAACGAGCTAAATCTGAACACATCGGTTTTACAAGTGTCCCTGTGACACGCGTCAAAACTTTTTCTCTTATAACTGCGCGAAAAGCACGTATTCTTGCTTAATACAGCTAAACAAGCTGTTTTAGACCGAAATGAGCTAAATCACAACACATCGGTTTTACGTGTTCCTCTGATACGCGTCAAAACTTTTTCTCTTATAATTGCGCGAAAAGCATGTATTCTTGCTTAATACAGCGAAACAAGCTGTTTTAAACCGAAACGAGCTAAATCACAACACATCGGTTTTACAAGTGTTCCACGTGATACTCGTCAAAAATTTTTCTCTTATAACTGCGCGAAAAGCATGTATTCTTGCTCAATACAGCGAAACAAGTTGTTTTAGACCGAAATGAGCTAAATCACAACACATCGGTTTTACAAGTGTTCCTCTGATACGCGTCAAAACTTTTTCTCTTATAACTGCGCGAAAAGCATGTATTCTTGCTTAATACAGCGAAACAAGCTGTTTAGACCGAAACGAGCTAAATCACAACACATCGGTATTACAAGTGTTCCACGTGATACTCGTCAAAACGTTTTCTCTTATAACTGCGCGAAAAGCATGTATTCGTGCTTAATACAACGAAACAAGCTGTTTTAGACCGAAACGAGCTAAATCTGAACACATCGGTTTTACAAGTGTCTCTCTAATACGCGTCAAAACTTTTTCTCTTATAACTGCGCGAAAAGCATGTATTCTTGCTTAATACAACGAAACAAGCTGTTTTAGACCGAAACGATCTAAATCACAACACATCGGTTTTACAAGTGTCTCTCTAATACGCGCCAAAACTTTTTCTCTTATAACTGCGCGAAAAGCATGTATTCTTGCTTAATACAACGAAACAAGCTGTTTTAGACCGAAACGATCTAAATCACAACACATCGGTTTTACGCGTCAAAACTTTTTCTCTTATAACTGCGCGAAAAGCATGTATTCTTGCTTAATACAGCGAAACAAGCTGTTTTAGACCGAAACGAACTAAATCACAACACAAAGGTTATACAAGTGTTCCTCTGTTACGCGTCAAAACTTTTTCTCTTATAACTGCGCGAAAAGCATGTATTCTTGCTTAATACAACGAAACAAGCTGTTTTAGACTGAAACGAGCTAAATCACAACACATCGGTTTTACAAGTGTTCCTCTGATACTCGTCAAAACTTTTTCTCTTATAACTGCGCGAAAAGCATGTATTCGTGCTTAATACAACGAAACAAGCTGTTTTAGACCGAAACGAGCTAAATCTGAACACATCGGTTTTACAAGTGTCCCTGTGACACGCGTCAAAACTTTTTCCCTTATAACTGCGCGAAAAGCATGTATTCTTGCTTAATACAGCGAAACAAGCTGTTTTAGACCGAAATGAGCTAAATCACAACACATCGGTTTTACGTGTTCCTCTGATACGCGTCAAAACTTTTTTCTCTTATAACTGCGCGAAAAGCATGTTTTCTTGCTTAGTCCAATGAAACAAGCTGTTTTAGACCGAAACGAGGTAAATCTGAACACATCGGTTTTACAAGTGTCCTTGTGACATGCCTTTAAAACTTTTTCTCTTATAACTGCGCGATAAGCATGTATTCCTGCTTAATACAGCGAAACAAGCTGTTTTAGACGAAAACGAGCTAAATCACAACACATCGGTTTTACAAGTGTTCCTCTGATACGCGTCAAATTTTTTTCTCTTATAACTGCGCGAAAAGCATGTATTCTTGCTTAATACAGCGAAACAAGCTGTTTTAGACCGAAACGAGCTAAATCACAACACATCAGTTTTACAAGTGTTCCTCTGATACGCGTCTAAACTTTTTCTCTTATAACTGCGCGAAAAGCATGTATTCGTGCTTAATACAACGAAAGAAGCTGTTTTAGACCGAAACGTGCTGAATATAAACACACCGGTTTTACAAGTGTCCCTGTGACACGCGTCAAAACTTTTTCTCTTATAACTGCGCGAAAAGCATGTATTCTTACTTAATACAGCGAAACAAGCTGTTTTAGACCGAAACGAGCTAAATCACAACACATCGGTTTTACAAGTGTTCCTCTGATACGCGTCTAAACTTTTTCTCTTATAACTGCGCGAAAAGCATGTATTCGTGCTAAATACAACGAAACAAGCTGTTTTAGACCGAAACGAGCTAAATCTGAACACATCGGTTTTACAAGTGTCCCTGTGACAGGCGTCAAAACATTTTCTCTTATAACTGCGCGAAAAGCATGTATTCTTGCTTAATACAGCGAAACAAGCTGTTTTAGACCGAAACGAGCTAAATCACAACACATCGGTTTTACAAGTGTTCCTCTGATACGCGTCAAAACTTTTTCTCTTATAACTGCGCGAAAAGCATGTATTCTTGCTTAATACAGCGAAACAAGCTGTTTTAGACCGAAACGAGCTAAATCACAACACATCGGTATTACAAGTGTTCCACGTGATACTCGTCAAAACGTTTTCTCTTATAACTGCGCGAAAAGCATGTATTCGTGCTTACTACAACGAAACAAGGTGTTTTAGACCGAAACGAGCTAAATCTGAACACATCGGTTTTACAAGTATCCACGTGATACTCGTCAAAACTTTTTCTCTTATAACTGCGCGAAAAGCATGTATTCTTGCTTAATACAACGAAACAAGCTGTTTTAGACCGAAACGATCTAAATCACAACACATCGGTTTTACAAGTGTCTCTCTAATACGCGTCAAAACGTTTTCTCTTATAACTGCGCGAAAAGCATGTATTCTTGCTTAATACAGCGAAACAAGCTGTTTTAGACCGAAACGAACTAAATCACAACACAAAGGTTATACAAGTGTTCCTCTGTTACGCGTCAAAACTTTTTCTCTTATAACTGCGCGAAAAGCATGTATTCTTGCTTAATACAACAAAACAAGCTGTTTTAGACTGAAACGAGCTAAATCACAACACATCGGTTTTACAAGTGTTCCTCTGATACGCGTCTAAACTTTTTCTCTTATAACTGCGCGAAAAGCATGTATTCGTGCTTAATACAACGAAACAAGCTGTTTTAGACCGAAACGAGCTAAATCTGAACGCATCGGTTTTACAAGTGTCCCTGTGACACGCGTCAAAACTTTTTCCCTTATAACTGCGCGAAAAGCATGTATTCTTGCTTAATACAGCGAAACAAGCTGTTTTAGACCGAAATGAGTAAATCACAACACATCGGTTTTACGTGTTCCTCTGATACGCGTCAAAACTTTTTTCTCTTATAACTGCGCGAAAAGCATGTTTTCTTGCTTAGTCCAACGAAACAAGCTGTTTTAGACCGAAACGAGGTAAATCTGAACACATCGGTTTTACAAGTGTCCTTGTGACATGCCTTTAAAACTTCTTCTCTTATAACTGTGCGATAAGCATGTATTTCTGCTTAATACAGCGAAACAAGCTGTTTTAGACCAAAACGAGCTAAATCACAACACATCGGTTTTACAAGTGTTCCTCTGATACGCGTCAAATTTTTTTCTCTTATAACTGCGCGAAAAGCATGTATTCTTGCTTAATACAGCGAAACAAGCTGTTTTAGACCGAAACGAGCTAAATCACAACACATCGGTATTACAAGTGTTCCACGTGATACTCGTCAAAACGTTTTCTCTTATAACTGCGCGAAAAGCATGTATTCGTGCTTACTACAACGAAACAAGGTGTTTTAGACCGAAACGAGCTAAATCTGAACACATCGGTTTTACAAGTATCCACGTGATACTCGTCAAAACTTTTTCTCTTATAACTGCGCGAAAAGCATGTATTCTTGCTTAATACAACGAAACAAGCTGTTTTAGACCGAAACGAGCTAAATCACAACACATCGGTTTTACAAGTGTTCCTCTGATACGCGTCAAAACTTTTTCTCTTATAACTGCGCGAAAAGCATGTATTCTTGCTTAATACAGCGAAACAAGCTGTTTTAGACCGAAACGAGCTAAATCTGAACACATCGGTTTTACAAGTGTCCCTGTGACACGCGTCAAAACTTTTTCTCTTATAACTGCGCGAAAAGCATGTATTCTTGCTTAATACAGCGAAACAAGCTGTTTTAGACCGAAACGAGCTAAATCACAACACAAAGGTTTTACAAGTGTTCCTCTGATACGCGTCAAAACTTTTTCTCTTATAACTGCGCGAAAAGCATGTATTCTTGCCTTAATACAGCGAAACAAGCTGTTTTGAACCGAAACGAGCTAAATCACAACACATCGGTTTTACAAAATGTTCCACGTGATACTCGTCAAAACTTTTTCTCTTATAACTGCGCGAAAAGCATGTATTCTTGCTCAATACAGCGAAACAAGTTGTTTTAGACCGAAATGAGCTAAATCACAACACATCGGTTTTACAAGTGTTCCTCTGATACGCGTCTAAACTTTTTCTCTTATAACTGCGCGAAAAGGCATGTATTCGTGCGTAATACAACGAAACAAGCTGTTTCAGACCGAAACGAGCTTAAATCTGAACACATCGGTTTTACAAGTGTCCCCTGTGACACGCGTCAAAACTTTTCTCTTATAACTGCGCGAAAAGCACGTATTCTTGCTTAATACAGCTAAACAAGCTGTTTTAGACCGAAATGAGCAAATCACAACACATCGGTTTTTACGTGTTCCTCTGATACGCGTCAAAACTTTTTCTCTTATAATTGCTCGAAAAGCATGTATTCTTGCTTATACAGCGAAACAAGCTGTTTTAAACCGAAACGAGCTAAATCACAACACATCGGTTTTACAAGTGTTCCACGTGATACTCGTCAAAACTTTTTCTCTTATAACTGCGCGAAAAGCATGTATTCTTGCTCAATTACAGCGAAACAAGTTGTTTTAGACCGAAATGAGCTAAATCACAACACATCGGTTTTACAAGTGTTCCTCTGATACGCGTCAAAACTTTTTCTCTTATAACTGCGCGAAAAGCATGTATTCTTGCTTAATACAGCGAAACAAGCTGTTTTAGACCGAAACGAGCTAAATCACAACACATCGGTATTACAAGTGTTCCACGTGATACTCGTCAAAACGTTTTCTCTTATAACTGCGCGAAAAGCATGTATTCGTGCTTAATACAACGAAACAAGCTGTTTTAGACCGAAACGAGCTAAATCTGAACACATCGGTTTTACAAGTGTCTCTCTAATACGCGTCAAAACTTTTTCTCTTATAACTGCGCGAAAAGCATGTATTCTTGCTTAATACAACGAAACAAGCTGTTTTAGACCGAAACGATCTAAATCACAACACATCGGTTTTACAAGTGTCTCTCTAATACGCGTCAAAACTTTTTTCTCTTATAACTGCGCGAAAAGCATGTATTCTTGCTTAATACAACGAAACAAGCTGTTTTAGACCGAAACGATCTAAATCACAACAACATCGGTTTTACGCGTCAAAACTTTTTCTCTTATAACTGCGCGAAAAGCATGTATTCTTGCTTAATACAGCGAAACAAGCTGTTTTAGACCGAAACGAACTAAATCACAACACAAAGGTTATACAAGTGTTCCTCTGTTACGCGTCAAAACTTTTTCTCTTATAACTGCGCGAAAAGCATGTATTCTTGCTTAATACAACGAAACAAGCTGTTTTAGACTGAAACGAGCTAAATCACAACACATCGGTTTTACAAGTGTTCCTCTGATACTCGTCAAAACTTTTTCTCTTATAACTGCGCGAAAAGCATGTATTCGTGCTTAATACAACGAAACAAGCTGTTTTAGACCGAAACGAGCTAAATCTGAACACATCGGTTTTACAAGTGTCCCTGTGACACGCGTCAAAACTTTTTCCCTTATAACTGCGCGAAAAGCATGTATTCTTGCTTAATACAGCGAAACAAGCTGTTTTAGACCGAAATGAGCTAAATCACAACACATCGGTTTTACGTGTTCCTCTGATACGCGTCAAAACTTTTTTCTCTTATAACTGCGCGAAAAGCATGTTTTCTTGCTTAGTCCAATGAAAACAAGCTGTTTTAGACCGAAACGAGGTAAATCTGAACACATCGGTTTTTACAAGTGTCCTTGTGACATGCTTTAAAACTTTTTCTCTTATAACTGCGCGATAAGCATGTATTCCTGCTTAATACAGCGAAACAAGCTGTTTTAGACGAAAACGAGCTAAATCACAACACATCGGTTTTACAAGTGTTCCTCTGATACGCGTCAAATTTTTTTCTCTTATAACTGCGCGAAAAGCATGTATTCTTGCTTAATACAGCGAAACAAGCTGTTTTAGACCGAAACGAGCTAAATCACAACACATCAGTTTTACAAGTGTTCCTCTGATACGCGTCTAAACTTTTTCTCTTATAACTGCGCGAAAAGCATGTATTCGTGCTTAATACAACGAAAGAAGCTGTTTTAGACCGAAACGTGCTGAATATAAACACACCGGTTTTACAAGTGTCCCTGTGACACGCGTCAAAACTTTTTCTCTTATAACTGCGCGAAAAGCATGTATTCTTACTTAATACAGCGAAACAAGCTGTTTAGACCGAAACGAGCTAAATCACAACACATCGGTTTTACAAGTGTTCCTCTGATACGCGTCTAAACTTTTTCTCTTATAACTGCGCGAAAAGCATGTATTCGTGCTAAATACAACGAAACAAGCTGTTTTAGACCGAAACGAGCTAAATCTGAACACATCGGTTTTACAAGTGTCCCTGTGACACGCGTCAAAACATTTTCTCTTATAACTGCGCGAAAAGCATGTATTCTTATGCTTAATACAGCGAAACAAGCTGTTTTAGACCGAAACGAGCTAAATCACAACACATCGGTTTTACAAGTGTTCCTCTGATACGCGTCAAAACTTTTTCTCTTATAACTGCGCGAAAAGCATGTATTCTTGCTTAATACAGCGAAAACAAGCTGTTTTAGACCGAAACGAGCTAAATCACAACACATCGGTATTACAAGTGTTCCACGTGATACTCGTCAAAACGTTTTCTCTTATAACTGCGCGAAAAGCATGTATTCGTGCTTACTACAACGAAACAAGGTGTTTTAGACCGAAACGAGGTAAATCTGAACACATCGGTTTTACAAGTATCCACGTGATACTCGTCAAAACTTTTTTCTCTTATAACTGCGCGAAAAGCATGTATTCTTGCTTAATACAACGAAACAAGCTGTTTTAGACCGAAACGATCTAAATCACAACACATCGGTTTTACAAGTGTCTCTCTAATACGCGTCAAAACGTTTTCTCTTATAACTGCGCGAAAAGCATGTATTCTTGCTTAATACAGCGAAACAAGCTGTTTTAGACCGAAACGAACTAAATCACAACACAAAGGTTATACAAGTGTTCCTCTGTTACGCGTCAAAACTTTTTCTCTTATAACTGCGCGAAAAGCATGTATTCTTGCTTAATACAACGAAACAAGCTGTTTTAGACTGAAACGAGCTAAATCACAACACATCGGTTTTACAAGTGTTCCTCTGATACGCGTCAAAACTTTTTTCTCTTATAACTGCGCGAAAAGCATGTTTTCTTGCTTAGTCCAACGAAACAAGCTGTTTTAGACCGAAACGAGGTAAAATCTGAACACATCGGTTTTACAAGTGTCCTTGTGACATGCCTTTTAAACTTTTTCTCTTATAACTGCGCGATAAGCATGTATTTCTGCTTAATACAGCGAAACAAGCTGTTTTAGACAAAACGAGCTAAATCACAACACATCGGTTTTACAAGTGTTCCTCTGATACGCGTCAAATTTTTTTCTCTTATAACTGCGCGAAAAGCATGTATTCTTGCTTAATACAGCGAAACAAGCTGTTTTAGACCGAAACGAGCTAAATCACAACACATCGGTATTACAAGTGTTCCACGTGATACTCGTCAAAACGTTTTCTCTTATAACTGCGCGAAAAGCATGTATTCGTGCTTACTACAACGAAACAAGGTGTTTTAGACCGAAACGAGCTAAATCTGAACACATCGGTTTTACAAGTATCCACGTGATACTCGTCAAACTTTTTCTCTTATAACTGCGCGAAAAGCATGTATTCTTGCTTAATACAACGAAACAAGCTGTTTTAGACCGAAACGAGCTAAATCACAACACATCGGTTTTACAAGTGTTCCTCTGATACGCGTCAAAACTTTTTCTCTTATAACTGCGCGAAAAAGCATGTATTCTTGCTTAATACAGCGAAACAAGCTGTTTTAGACCGAAACGAGCTAAATCACAACACATCGGTATTACAAGTGTTCCACGTGATACTCGTCAAAACGTTTTCTCTTATAACTGCGCGAAAAGCATGTATTCGTGCTTACTACAACGAAACAAAGGTGTTTTAGACCGAAACGAGTTAAATCTGAACACATCGGTTTTACAAGTATCCACGTGATACTCGTCAAAACTTTTTCTCTTATAACTGCGCGAAAAGCATGTATTCTTGCTTAATACAACGAAACAAGCTGTTTTAGACCGAAACGATCTAAATCACAACACATCGGTTTTACAAGTGTCTCTCTAATACGCGTCAAAACGTTTTCTCTTATAACTGCGCGAAAAGCATGTATTCTTGCTTAATACAGCGAAACAAGCTGTTTTAGACCGAAACGAACTAAATCACAACACAAAGGTTATACAAGTGTTCCTCTGTTACGCGTCAAAACTTTTCTCTTATAACTGCGCGAAAAGCATGTATTCTTGCTTAATACAACGAAACAAGCTGTTTTAGACTGAAACGAGCTAAATCACAACACATCGGTTTTACAAGTGTTCCTCTGATACGCGTCAAAACTTTTTTCTCTTATAACTGCGCGAAAAGCATGTTTTCTTGCTTAGTCCAACGAAACAAGCTGTTTTTAGACCGAAACGAGGTAAATCTGAACACATCGGTTTTACAAGTGTCCCTTCGTGACATGCCTTTAAAACTTTTTCTCTTATAACTGCGCGATAAGCATGTATTTCTGCTTAATACAGCGAAACAAGCTGTTTTAGACCAAAACGAGCTAAATCACAACACATCGGTTTTACAAGTGTTCCTCTGATACGCGTCAAATTTTTTTCTCTTATAACTGCGCGAAAAGCATGTATTCTTGCTTAATACAGCGAAACAAGCTGTTTTAGACCGAAACGAGCTAAATCACAACACATCGGTATTACAAGTGTTCCACGGTGATACTCGTCAAAACGTTTTCTCTTATAACTGCGCGAAAAGCATGTATTCGTGCTTACTACAACGAAACAAGGTGTTTTAGACCGAAACGAGCTAAATCTGAACACATCGGTTTTACAAGTATCCACGTGATACTCGTCAAAACTTTTTCTCTTATAACTGCGCGAAAAGCATGTATTCTTGCTTAATACAACGAAACAAGCTGTTTTAGACCGAAACGAGCTAAATCACAACACATCGGTTTTACAAGTGTTCCTCTGATACGCGTCAAAACTTTTTCCTCTTATAACTGCGCGAAAAGCATGTATTCTTGCTTAATACAGCGAAACAAGCTGTTTTAGACCGAAACGAGCTAAATCACAACACATCGGTATTACAAGTGTTCCACGTGATACTCGTCAAAACGTTTTCTCTTATAACTGCGCGAAAAGCATGTATTCGTGCTTACTACAACGAAACAAGGTGTTTTAGACCGAAACGAGTTAAATCTGAACACATCGGTTTTTACAAGTATCCACGTGATACTCGTCAAAACTTTTTCTCTTATAACTGCGCGAAAAGCATGTATTCTTGCTTAATACAACGAAACAAGCTGTTTTAGACCGAAACGATCTAAATCACAACACATCGGTTTTACAAGTGTCTCTCTAATACGCGTCAAAACGTTTTCTCTTATAACTGCGCGAAAAGCATGTATTCTTGCTTAATACAGCGAAACAAGCTGTTTTAGGACCGAAACGAACTAAATCACAACACAAAGGTTATACAAGTGTTCCTCTGTTACGCGTCAAAACTTTTTCTCTTATAACTGCGCGAAAGCATGTATTCTTGCTTAATACAACGAACAAGCTGTTTTAGACTGAAACGAGCTAAATCACAACACATCGGTTTTACAAGTGTTCCTCTGATACGCGTCTAAACTTTTTCTCTTATAACTGCGCGAAAAGCATGTATTCGTGCTTAATACAACGAATCAAGCTGTTTTAGACCGAAACGAGCTAAATCTGAACACATCGGTTTTACAAGTGTCCCTGTGACACGCGTCAAAACTTTTTCCCTTATAACTGCGCGAAAAGCATGTATTCTTGCTTAATACAGCGAAACAAGCTGTTTTAGAACCGAAATGAGCTAAATCACAACACATCGGTTTTTACGTGTTCCTCTGATACGCGTCAAAACTTTTTTCTCTTATAACTGCGCGAAAAGCATGTTTTTCTTGCTTAGTCCAATGAAACAAGCTGTTTTAGACCGAAACGAGGTAAATCTGAACACATCGGTTTTACAAGTGTCCTTGTGACATGCCTTTAAAACTTTTTCTCTTATAACTGCGCGATAAGCATGTATTCCTGCTTAATACAGCGAAACAAGCTGTTTTAGACGAAAACGAGCTAAATCACAACACATCGGTTTTACAAGTGTTCCCTCTGATACGCGTCAAATTTTTTTCTCTTATAACTGCGCGAAAAGCATTGTATTCTTGCTTAATACAGCGAAACAAGCTGTTTTAGACCGAAACGAGGCTAAATCACAACACATCAGTTTTACAAGTGTTCCTCTGATACGCGTCTAAACTTTTTCTCTTATAACTGCGCGAAAAGCATGTATTCGTGCTTAATACAACGAAAGAAGCTGTTTTAGACCGAAACGTGCTGAATATAAACACACCGTTTTACAAGTGTCCCTGTGACACGCGTCAAAACTTTTTCTCTTATAACTGCGCGAAAAGCATGTATTCTTACTTAATACAGCGAAACAAGCTGTTTTAGACCGAAACGAGCTAAATCACAACACATCGGTTTTAACAAGTGTTCCTCTGATACGCGTCTAAACTTTTTCTCTATAACTGCGCGAAAAGCATGTATTCGTGCTAAATACAACGAAACAAGCTGTTTTAGACCGAAACGAGCTAAATCTGAACACATCGGTTTTACAAGTGTCCCTGTGACACGCGTCAAAACATTTTCTCTTATAACTGCGCGAAAAAGCATGTATTCTTGCTTAATACAGCGAAACAAGCTGTTTTAGACCGAAACGAGCTAAATCACAACACATCGGTTTTACAAGTGTTCCTCTGATACGCGTCAAAACTTTTTCTCTTATAACTGCGCGAAAAGCATGTATTCTTGCTTAATACAGCGAAACAAGCTGTTTTAGACCGAAACGAGCTAAATCACAACACATCGGTATTACAAGTGTTTCCACGTGATACTCGTCAAAACGTTTTCTCTTATAACTGCGCGAAAAGCATGTATTCGTGCTTACTACAACGAAACAAGGTGTTTTAGACCGAACGAGGTAAATCTGAACACATCGGTTTTACAAGTATCCACGTGATACTCGTCAAAACTTTTTCTCTTATAACTGCGCGAAAAGCATGTATTCTTGCTTAATACAACGAAACAAGCTGTTTTAGACCGAAACGATCTAAATCACAACACATCGGTTTTACAAGTGTCTCTCTAATACGCGTCAAAACGTTTTCCTCTTATAACTGCGCGAAAAGCATGTATTCTTGCTTAATACAGCGAAACAAGCTGTTTTAGACCGAAACGAACTAAATCACAACACAAAGGTTATACAAGTGTTCCTCTGTTACGCGTCAAAACTTTTTCTCTTATAACTGCGCGAAAAGCATGTATTCTTGCTTAATACAACGAAACAAGCTGTTTTAGACTGAAACGAGCTAAATCACAACACATCGGTTTTACAAGTGTTCCTCTGATACGCGTCAAAACTTTTTTCTCTTATAACTGCGCGAAAAGCATGTTTTCTTGCTTAGTCCAACGAAACAAGCTGTTTTAGACCGAAACGAGGGTAAATCTGAACACATCGGTTTTACAAGTGTCCTTGTGACATGCCTTTAAAACTTTTTCTCTTATAACTGCGCGATAAGCATGTATTTCTGCTTAATACAGCGAAACAAGCTGTTTTAGACCAAAACGAGCTAAATCACAACACATCGGTTTTACAAGTGTTCCTCTGATACGCGTCAAATTTTTTTCTCTTATAACTGCGCGAAAAGCATGTATTCTTGCTTAATACAGCGAAACAAGCTGTTTTAGACCGAAACGAGCTAAATCACAACACATCGGTATTACAAGTGTTCCACGTGATACTCGTCAAAACGTTTTCTCTTATAACTGCGCGAAAAGCATGTATTCGTGCTTACTACAACGAAACAAGGTGTTTTAGACCGAAACGAGCTAAATCTGAACACATCGGTTTTACAAGTATCCACGTGATACTCGTCAAAACTTTTTCTCTTATAACTGCGCGAAAAGCATGTATTCTTGCTTAATACAACGAAACAAGCTGTTTTAGACCGAAACGAGCTAAATCACAACACATCGGTTTTACAAGTGTTCCTCTGATACGCGTCAAAACTTTTTTCTCTTATAACTGCGCGAAAAGCATGTATTCTTGCTTAATACAGCGAAACAAGCTGTTTTAGACCGAAACGAGCTAAATCACAACACATCGGTTTACGCGTCAAAACTTTTTCTCTTATAACTGCGCGAAAAGCATGTATTCTTGCTTAATACCAGCGAAACAAGCTGTTTTAGACCGAAACGAACTAAATCACAACACAAAGGTTATACAAGTGTTCCTCTGTTACGCGTCAAAACTTTTTCTCTTATAACTGCGCGAAAAGCATGTATTCTTGCTTAATACAACGAAACAAGCTGTTTTAGACTGAAACGAGCTAAATCACAACACATCGGTTTTACAAGTGTTCCTCTGATACGCGTCTAAACTTTTTCTCTTATAACTGCGCGAAAAGCATGTATTCGTGCTTAATACAACGAAACAAGCTGTTTTAGACCGAAACGAGCTAAATCTGAACACATCGGTTTTACAAGTGTCCCTGTGACACGCGTCAAAACTTTTTCCCTTATAACTGCGCGAAAAGCATGTATTCTTGCTTAATACAGCGAAACAAGCTGTTTTAGACCGAAATGAGCTAAATCACAACACATCGGTTTTACGTGTTCCTCTGATACGCGTCAAAACTTTTTTCTCTTATAACTGCGCGAAAAGCATGTTTTCTTGCTTAGTCCAATGAAACAAGCTGTTTTAGACCGAAACGAGGTAAATCTGAACACATCGGTTTTACAAGTGTCCTTGTGACATGCCTTTAAAACTTTTTCTCTTATAACTGCGCGATAAGCATGTATTCCTGCCTAATACAGCGAAACAAGCTGTTTTAGACGAAAACGAGCTAAATCACAACACATCGGTTTTACAAGTGTTCCTCTGATACGCGTCAAATTTTTTTCTCTTATAACTGCGCGAAAAGCATGTATTCTTGCTTAATACAGCGAAACAAGCTGTTTTAGACCGAAACGAGCTAAATCACAACACATCAGTTTTACAAGTGTTCCTCTGATACGCGTCTAAACTTTTTCTCTTATAACTGCGCGAAAAGCATGTATTCGTGCTTAATACAACGAAAGAAGCTGTTTTAGACCGAAACGTGCTGAATATAAACACACCGGTTTTACAAGTGTCCCTGTGACACGCGTCAAAACTTTTTCTCTTATAACTGCGCGAAAAGCATGTATTCTTGCTTAATACAGCGAAACAAGCTGTTTTAGACCGAAACGAGCTAAATCACAACACATCGGTTTTACAAGTGTTCCTCTGATACGCGTCTAAACTTTTTCTCTTATAACTGCGCGAAAAGCATGTATTCGTGCTAAATACAACGAAACAAGCTGTTTTAGACCGAAACGAGCTAAATCTGAACACATCGGTTTTACAAGTGTCCCTGTGACACGCGTCAAAACATTTTCTCTTATAACTGCGCGAAAAGCATGTATTCTTGCTTAATACAGCGAAACAAGCTGTTTTAGACCGAAACGAGCTAAATCACAACACATCGGTATTACAAGTGTTCCACGTGATACTCGTCAAAACGTTTTCTCTTATAACTGCGCGAAAAGCATGTATTCGTGCTTACTACAACGAAACAAGGTGTTTTAGACCGAAACGAGCTAAATCTGAACACATCGGTTTTACAAGTATCCACGTGATACTCGTCAAAACTTTTTCTCTTATAACTGCGCGAAAAGCATGTATTCTTGCTTAATACAACGAAACAAGCTGTTTTAGACCGAAACGATCTAAATCACAACACATCGGTTTTACAAGTGTCTCTCTAATACACGTCAAAACGTTTTCTCTTATAACTGCGCGAAAAGCATGTATTCTTGCTTAATACAGCGAAACAAGCTGTTTTAGACCGAAACGAACTAAATCACAACACAAAGGTTATACAAGTGTTCCTCTGTTACGCGTCAAAACTTTTTCTCTTATAACTGCGCGAAAAGCATGTATTCTTGCTTAATACAACGAAACAAGCTGTTTTAGACTGAAACGAGCTAAATCACAACACATCGGTTTTACAAGTGTTCCTCTGATACGCGTCTAAACTTTTTCTCTTATAACTGCGCGAAAAGCATGTATTCGTGCTTAATACAACGAAACAAGCTGTTTTAGACCGAAACGAGCTAAATCTGAACGCATCGGTTTTACAAGTGTCCCTGTGACACGCGTCAAAACTTTTTCCCTTATAACTGCGCGAAAAGCATGTATTCTTGCTTAATACAGCGAAACAAGCTGTTTTAGACCGAAATGAGTTAAATCAGAACACATCGGTTTTACGTGTTCCTCTGATACGCGTCAAAACTTTTTTCTCTTATAACTGCGCGAAAAGCATGTTTTCTTGCTTAGTCCAACGAAACAAGCTGTTTTAGACCGAAACGAGGTAAATCTGAACACATCGGTTTTACAAGTGTCCTTGTGACATGCCTTTAAAACTTTTTCTCTTATAACTGCGCGATAAGCATGTATTTCTGCTTAATACAGCGAAACAAGCTGTTTTAGACCAAAACGAGCTAAATCACAACACATCGGTTTTACAAGTGTTCCTCTGATACGCGTCAAATTTTTTTCTCTTATAACTGCGCGAAAAGCATGTATTCTTGCTTAATACAGCGAAACAAGCTGTTTTAGACCGAAACGAGCTAAATCACAACACATCGGTATTACAAGTGTTCCACGTGATACTCGTCAAAACGTTTTCTCTTATAACTGCGCGAAAAGCATGTATTCGTGCTTACTACAACGAAACAAGGTGTTTTAGACCGAAACGAGCTAAATCTGAACACATCGGTTTTACAAGTATCCACGTGATACTCGTCAAAACTTTTTCTCTTATAACTGCGCGAAAAGCATGTATTCTTGCTTAATACAACGAAACAAGCTGTTTTAGACCGAAACGAGCTAAATCACAACACAAAGATTTTACAAGTGTTCCTCTGATACGCGTCAAAACGTTTTCTCTTATAACTGCGCGAAAAGCATGTATTCTTGCTTAATACAACGAAACAAGCTGTTTTAGACCGAAACGAGCTAAATCACAACACATCGGTTTTACAAGTGCTCCTCTGATACGCGTCTAAACTTTTTCTCTTATAACTGCGCGAAAAGCATGTATTCGTGCTTAATACAACGAAACAAGCTGTTTTAGACCGAAACGAGCTAAATCTGAACACATCGGTTTTACAAGTATCCACGTGATACTCGTCAAAACTTTTTCTCTTATAACTGCGCGAAAAGCATGTATTCTTGTTTAATACAACGAAACAAGCTGTTTTAGACCGAAACGAGCTAAATCACAACACATCGGTTTTACAAGTGTCTCTCTGATACGCGTCAAAACTTTTTCTCTTATAACTGCGCGAAAAGCATGTATTCTTGCTTAATACAGCGAAACAAGCTATTTTAGACCGAAACGAGCTAAATCACAACACATCGGTTTTACAAGTGTTCCTCTGATACGCTTCAAATTTTTTTCTCTTATAACTGCGCGAAAAGCATGTATTCTTGCTTAATACAGCGAAACCAGCTGTTTTAGACCGAAACGAGCTAAATCACAACACATCGGTATTACAAGTGTTCCACGTGATACTCGTCAAAACGTTTTCTCTTATAACTGCGCGAAAAGCATGTATTCGTGCTTACTTCAACGAAACAAGCTGTTTTAGACCGAAACGAGCTAAATCTGAACACGTCGGTTTTACAAGTATAAACGTGATACTCGTCAAAACTTTTTCTCTTATAACTGCGCGAAAAGCATGTATTCTTGCTTAATACAGCGAAACAAGCTGTTTTAGACCGAAACGAGCTAAATCACAACACAAAGATTTTACAAGTGTTCCTCTGATACGCGTCAAAACGTTTTCTCTTATAACTGCGCGAAAAGCATGTATTCTTGCTTAATACAACGAAACAAGCTGTTTTAGACCGAAACGAGCTAAATCACAACACATCGGTTTACAAGTGCTCCTCTGATACGCGTCTAAACTTTTTCTCTTATAACTGCGCGAAAAGCATGTATTCGTGCTTAATACAGCGAAACAAGCTGTTTTAGACCGAAACGAGCTAAATCTGAACACATCGGTTTTACAACTGTCCCTGTGACACGCGTCAAAACTTTTTCTCTTATATCTGCGCGAAAAGCATGTATTCTTGCTTAATACAGCGAAACAAGCTGTTTTAGACCGAAACGAGCTAAATCACAACACATCGGTTTTACAAGTGTTCCTCTGATACGCGTCAAAACTTTTTCTCTTATAACTGCGCGAAAAGCGTGTATTCTTGCTTAATACAACGAAACAAGCTGTTTTAGACCGAAACGAGCTAAATCACAACACATCGGTTTTACAAGTGTTCCTCTGATACGCGTCTAAACTTTTTCTCTTATAACTGCGCGAAAAGCATGTATTCGTGCTTAATACAACGAAACAAGCTGTTTTAGACCGAAACGAGCTAAATCTGAACACATCGGTTTTACAACTGTCCCTGTGACACGCGTCAAAACTTTTTCTCTTATAACTGCGCGAAAAGCATGTATTCTTGCTTAATACAGCGAAACAAGCTGTTTTAGACCGAAAAGAGCTAAATCACAACACATCGGTATTACAAGTGTTCCACGTGATACTCGTCAAAACGTTTTCTCTTATAACTGCGCGAAAAGCATGTATTCCTGCTTACTACAACGAAACAAGGTGTTTTAGACCGAAACGAGCTAAATCTGAACACATCGGTTTTACAAGTATCCACGTGATACTCGTCAAAAACTTTTTCTCTTATAACTGCGCGAAAAGCATGTATTCTTGCTTAAACACACCGAAAAAAACAAGCTGTTTTAGACCGAAACGAGCTAAATCACAACACATCGGTTTTACAAGTGTCTCTCTGATACGCGTCAAAACTTTTTCTTCTATAACTGCGCGTAAAGCATGTATTCTTGCTTAATACAACGAAACAAGCTGTTTTAGACCGAAACGAGCTAAATCTGAACACATCGGTTTTACAAGTGTTCCTCTGATACGCGTCAAAACTTTTTCTCTTATAACTGCGCGAAAAGCATGTATTCTTGCTCAATACAGTGAAACAAGCTGTTTTAGACCGAAATGAGCTAAATCACAACACATCGGTTTTACAAGTGTTCCTCTGATACGCGTCAAAACTTTTTCTCTTATAACTGCGCGAAAAGCAAGTATTCTTGCCTAATACAGCGAAACAAGCTGTTTTAGACCGAAACGAGCTAAATCACAACACATCGGTATTACAAGTGTTCCACGTGATACTCGTCAAAAATTTTTCTCTTATAACTGCGCGAAAAGCATGTATTCGTGCTTAATACAACGAAACAAGCTGTTTTAGACCGAAACGAGCTAAATCTGAACACATCGGTTTTACAAGTATCCACGTGATACTCGTCAAAACTTTTCTCTTATAACTGCGCGAAAAGCATGTATTCTTGCTTAATACAACGAAACAAGCTGTTTTAGACCGAAAGGAGCTAAATCACAACACATCGGTTTTACAAGTGTCTCTTTAATATGCGTCAAAACTTTTTCTCTTATAACTGCGCGAGAAGCATGTATTCTTGCTTAATACAGCGAAACAAGCTGTTTTAGACCGAAACGAGCTAAATCAGAACACAAACGTTTTACAAGTGTTCCTCTGATACGCGTCAAAACTTTTTCTCTTATAACTGCGCGAAAAGCATGTATTCTTGCTTAATACAACGAAACAAGCTGTTTTAGACCGAAACGAGCTAAATCACAACACATCGGTTTTACAAGTGTTCCTCTGACACGCGTCAAAACTTTTTCTCTTATAACTGCGCGAAAAGCTTGTATTCTTGCTCAATACAGCGAAACAAGCTGTTTTAGACCGAAATGAGCTAAATCACAACACATCGGTTTTACAACTGTTCCTGTGACACGCGTCAAAACTTTTTCTCTTATAACTGCGCGAAAAGCATGTATTCTTGCTTAATACAGCGAAACAAGTTGTTTTAGACCGAAATGAGCTAAATCACAACATATCGGTTTTACAAGTGTTCCTCTGATACGCGTCAAAACTTTTTTCTCTTATAACTGCGCGAAAAGCATGTATTCGTGCTTAGTCCAACGAAACAAGCTGTTGTAGACCGAAACGAGGTAAATCTGAACACATCGGTTTTACAAGTGTTCCTCTGATATGCTTCAAATCTTTTTCTCTTATAACTGCGCGAAAAGCATGTATTCTTGCTTAATACAGCGCAACAAGCTGTTTTAGACCGAAACGAGCTGAATCACAACACATCGGTATTACAAGTGTGTCACGTGATACTCGTCAAAACTTTTTCTCTTATAACTGCGCGAAAAGCATGTATTCTTGCTTAATACAACGAAACAAGCTGTTTTAGACCGAAACGAGCTAAATCACAACACATCGGTTTTACAAGTGTCTCTCTGATACGCGTCAAAACTTTTTCTTCTATAACTGCGCGTAAAGCATGTATTCTTGCTTAATACAACAAAACAAGCTGTTTTAGACCGAAACGAGCTAAATCTGAACACATCGGTTTTACAAGTATCCACGTGATACTCGTCAAAACTTTTTCTCTTATAACTGCGCGAAAAGCATGTATTCTTGCTTAATACAGCGAAACAAGCTGTTTTAGACCGAAATGAGCTAAATCACAACACATCGGTTTTACAAGTGTTCCTCTGATACGCGTCAAAACTTTTTCTCTTATAACTGCGCGAAAAGGCATGTATTCTTGCTTAATACAGCGAAACAAGCTGTTTTAGACCGAAACGAGCTAAATCACAACACATCGGTATTACAAGTGTTCCACGTGATACTCGTCAAAACGTTTTCTTATATAACTGCGCGAAAAGCATGTATTCGTGCTTACTACAACGAAACAAGGTGTTTTAGACCGAAACGAGCTAAATCTGAACACATCGGTTTTACAAGTATCCACGTGATACTCGTCAAAACTTTTTCTCTTATAACTGCGCGAAAAGCATGTATTCTTGCTTAATACAACGAAACAAGCTGTTTTAGACCGAAACGAGCTAAATCACAACACATCGGTTTTACAAGTGTCCCTGTGACACGCGTCAAAACGTTTTCTCTTATAACTGCGCGAAAAGCATGTATTCTTGCTTAATACAGCGAAACAAGCTGTTTTAGACCGAAACGAGGTAAATCACAACACATCGGTTTTACAAGTGTTCCTCTGATACGCGTCAAAACTTTTTCTCTTATAACTGCGCGAAAAGCATGTATTCTTGCTTAATACAACGAAACAAGCTGTTTTAGACCGAAACGAGCTAAATCACAACACATCGGTTTTACAAGTGTTCCTCTGATACGCGTCTAAACTTTTCTCTTATAACTGCGCGAAAAGCATGTATTCGTGCTTAATACAACAAAACAAGCTGTTTTAGACCGAAACGAGCTAAATCTGAACACATCGGTTTTACAACTGTCCCTGTGACACGCGTCAAAACTTTTTCTCTTATAACTGCGCGAAAAGCATGTATTCTTGCTTAATACAGCGAAACAAGCTGTTTTAGACCGAAACGAGCTAAATCACAACACATCGGTATTACAAGTGTTCCACGTGATACTCGTCAAAACGTTTTCTCTTATAACTGCGCGAAAAGCATATATTCTTGCTTAATACAACGAAACAAGCTGTTTTAGACCGAAACGAGCTAAATCACAACACATCGGTTTTACAAGTGTTCCTCTGATACGCGTCTAAACTTTTTCTCTTATAACTGCGCGAAAAGCATGTATTCTTGCTTAATACAACGAAACAAGCTGTTTTAGACCGAAACGAGCTAAATCACAACACATCGGTTTTACAAGTGTCCCTCTGACACGCGTCAAAACTTTTTCTCTTATAACTGCGCGAAAAGCTTGTATTCTTGCTCAATACAGCGAAACAAGCTGTTTTAGACCGAAATGAGCTAAATCACAACACATCGGTTTTACAACTGTTCCTGTGACACGCGTCAAAACTTTTTCTCTTATAACTGCGCGAAAAGCATGTATTCTTGCTTAATACAGCGAAACAAGTTGTTTTAGACCGAAATGAGCTAAATCACAACATATCGGTTTTACAAGTGTTCCTCTGATACGCGCCAAAACTTTTTTCTCTTATAACTGCGCGAAAAGCATGTATTCGTGCTTAGTCCAACGAAACAAGCTGTTGTAGACCGAAACGAGGTAAATCTGAACACATCGGTTTTACAAGTGTTCCTCTGATATGCTTCAAATCTTTTTCTCTTATAACTGCGCGAAAAGCATGTATTCTTGCTTAATACAGCGCAACAAGCTGTTTTAGACCGAAACGAGCTGAATCACAACACATCGGTTTTACAAGTGTTCCTCTGACACTCGTCAAAACTTTTTCTCTTATAACTGCGCGAAAAGCATGTATTCTTGCTTAATACAACGAAACAAGCTGTTTTAGACCGAAACGAGCTAAATCACAACACATCGGTTTTACAAGTGTCTCTCTGATACGCGGCAAAACTTTTTCTTCTATAACTGCGCGTAAAGCATGTATTCTTGCTTAATACAACAAAACAAGCTGTTTTAGACCGAAACGAGCTAAATCTGAACACATCGGTTTTACAAGTATCCACGTGATACTCGTCAAAACTTTTTCTCTTATAACTGCGCGAAAAGCATGTATTCTTGCTTAATACAGCGAAACAAGCTGTTTTAGACCGAAATGAGCTAAATCACAACACATCGGTTTTACAAGTGTTCCTCTGATACGCGTCAAAACTTTTTCTCTTATAACTGCGCGAAAAGCAAGTATTCTTGCCTAATACAGCGAAACAAGCTGTTTTAGACCGAAACGAGCTAAATCACAACACATCGGTATTACAAGTGTTCCACGTGATACTCGTCAAAAATTTTTCTCTTATAACTGCGCGAAAAGCATGTATTCGTGCTTAATACTACGAAACAAGCTGTTTTAGACCGAAACGAGCTAAATCTAAACACATCGGTTTTACAAGTATCCACGTGATACTCGTCAAAACTTTTTCTCTTATAACTGCGCGAAAAGCATGTATTCTTGCTTAATACAACGAAACAAGCTGTTTTAGACCGAAATGACCTAAATCACAGCACATCGGTTTTACAAGTGTCTCTTTAATATGCGTCAAAACTTTTTCTCTTATAACTGCGCGAGAAGCATGTATTCTTGCTTAATACAGCGAAACAAGCTGTTTTAGACCGAAACGAGCTAAATCAGAACACAAAGGTTTTACAAGTGTTCCTCTGATACGCGTCAAAACTTTTTCTCTTATAACTGCGCGAAAAGCATGTATTCTTGCTTAATACAACGAAACAAGCTGTTTTAGACCGAAACGAGCTAAATCACAACACATCGGTTTTACAAGTGTTCCTCTGACACGCGTCAAAACTTTTTCTCTTATAACTGCGCGAAAAGCTTGTATTCTTGCTCAATACAGCGAAACAAGCTGTTTTAGACCGAAATGAGCTAAATCACAACACATCGGTTTTACAACTGTTCCTGTGACACGCGTCAAAACTTTTTCTCTTATAACTGCGCGAAAAGCATGTATTCTTGCTTAATACAGCGAAACAAGTTGTTTTAGACCGAAATGAGCTAAATCACAACATATCGGTTTTACAAGTGTTCCTCTGATACGCGTCAAAACTTTTTTCTCTTATAACTGCGCGAAAAGCATGTATTCGTGCTTAGTCCAACGAAACAAGCTGTTGTAGACCGAAACGAGGTAAATCTGAACACATCGGTTTTACAAGTGTTCCTCTGATATGCTTCATATCTTTTTCTCTTATAACTGCGCGAAAAGCATGTATTCTTGCTTAATACAGCGCAACAAGCTGTTTTAGACCGAAACGAGCTGAATCACAACACATCGGTATTACAAGTGTGTCACGTGATACTCGTCAAAACTTTTTCTCTTATAACTGCGCGAAAAGCATGTATTCTTGCTTATTACAACGAAACAAGCTGTTTTAGACCGAAACGAGCTAAATCACAACACATCGGTTTTACAAGTGTCTCTCTGATACGCGTCAAAACTTTTTCTTCTATAACTGCGCGTAAAGCATGTATTCTTGCTTAATACAACAAAACAAGCTGTTTTAGACCGAAACGAGCTAAATCTGAACACATCGGTTTTACAAGTATCGACGTGATACTCGTCAAAACTTTTTCTCTTATAACTGCGCGAAAAGCATGTATTCGTGCTTAATACAACGAAACAAGCTGTTTTAGACTGAAACGAGCTAAATCTGAACACATCGGTTTTACAAGTGTCCCTGTGACACGCGTCAAAACTTTTTCTCTTATAACTGCGCGAAAAGCACGTATTCATGCTTAATACAACGAATCAAGCTGTTTTAGACCGAAACGAGTTAAATCTGAACACATCGGTTTTACACGTGTCCCTGTGACAGGCGTCAAAACTTTTTCTCTTATAGCTGCGCGAAAAGCACGTATTCTTGTTTAATACAACGAAACAAGCTGTTTTAGACCGAAGCGAGGTAAATCTGAACACATCGGTTTTACAAGTGTCCCTGTGACATGCTTTTAAAACTTTTTCTCTTATAACTGCGCGAAAAGCATGTATTCCTGCTTAATACATCGAGACAAGTTGTTTTAGACCGAAACGAGCTAAATCACAACACATCGGTTTTACAAGTGTTCCTCTGATACACATCAAATCCTTTTCTCTTATAACTGCGCGAAAAGCATGTATTCGTGCTTAATACAACGAAACAAGCTGTTTTAGACCGAAACGAGCTAAATCTGAACACATCGGTTTTAAAAGTGTCCATGTGATACGCGTCAAAACTTTTTATCTTATAACTGCGCGAAAAGATTGTATGCGTGCTTAATACAACGAAGCAAGCTGTTTTAGACCGAAACGAGCTAAATCACAACACATCGGTTTTACAAGCGTTCCTCTGATACGCGTCAAATCTTTTGCTCTTATAACTGCGCGAAAAGCATGTATTCTTGCTTAATACAACGAAACAAGCTGTTTTAGACCGAAACGAGCTAAATCACAACACATCGGTTTTACAAGTGTTCCTCTGATACGCGTCAAATATTTTTATCTTATAACTGCGCGAAAAGCATGTATTCGTGCTTAATACAACAAAACAAGCTCTTTTAGACCGAAACGAGCTAAATCACAACACATCGGTTTTACAAGTGTCTCTAATACGCGTCAGAACTTTTTCTTCTATAACTGCGCGTAAAGCATGTATTCGTGCTTAATACAACGAAACAAGTTGTTTTAGACCGAAACGAGCTAAATCTGAACACATCGGTTTTACAAGTGTCCCTGTGACAAGCGTCAAATCTTTTTCTCTTATAACTGCGCGAAAAGCATGTATTCTTGCTTAATACAGCGAAACAAGCTGTTTTAGACCGAAACGAGCTAAATCACAACACATCGGTATTACAAGTGTTCCACGTGATACTCGTTCAAACGTTTTCTCTTATAACTGCGCGAAAAGCATGTATTTGTGCTTAATACAACGAAACAAGCTGTTTTAGACCGAAACGAGCTAAATCTGAACACATCGGTTTTACAAGTATCCACGTGATACTCGTCAAAACTTTTTCTCTTATAACTGCGCGAAAAGCATGTATTCGTGCTTAATACAACGAAACAAGCTGTTTTAGACTGAAACGAGCTAAATCTGAACACATCGGTTTTACAAGTGTCCCTGTGACACGCGTCAAAACTTTTTCTCTTATAACTGCGCGAAAAGCACGTATTCATGCTTAATACAACGAATCAAGCTGTTTTAGACCGAAACGAGTTAAATCTGAACACATCGGTTTTACACGTGTCCCTGTGACAGGCGTCAAAACTTTTTCTCTTATAGCTGCGCGAAAAGCACGTATTCTTGTTTAATACAACGAAACAAGCTGTTTTAGACCGAAGCGAGGTAAATCTGAACACATCGGTTTTACAAGTGTCCCTGTGACATGCTTTTAAAACTTTTTCTCTTATAACTGCGCGAAAAGCATGTATTCCTGCTTAATACATCGAGACAAGTTGTTTTAGACCGAAACGAGCTAAATCACAACACATCGGTTTTACAAGTGTTCCTCTGATACACATCAAATCCTTTTCTCTTATAACTGCGCGAAAAGCATGTATTCGTGCTTAATACAACGAAACAAGCTGTTTTAGACCGAAACGAGCTAAATCTGAACACATCGGTTTTAAAAGTGTCCATGTGATACGCGTCAAAACTTTTTATCTTATAACTGCGCGAAAAGATTGTATGCGTGCTTAATACAACGAAGCAAGCTGTTTTAGACCGAAACGAGCTAAATCACAACACATCGGTTTTACAAGCGTTCCTCTGATACGCGTCAAATCTTTTGCTCTTATAACTGCGCGAAAAGCATGTATTCTTGCTTAATACAACGAAACAAGCTGTTTTAGACCGAAACGAGCTAAATCACAACACATCGGTTTTACAAGTGTTCCTCTGATACGCGTCAAATATTTTTATCTTATAACTGCGCGAAAAGCATGTATTCGTGCTTAATACAACAAAACAAGCTCTTTTAGACCGAAACGAGCTAAATCACAACACATCGGTTTTACAAGTGTCTCTAATACGCGTCAGAACTTTTTCTTCTATAACTGCGCGTAAAGCATGTATTCGTGCTTAATACAACGAAACAAGTTGTTTTAGACCGAAACGAGCTAAATCTGAACACATCGGTTTTACAAGTGTCCCTGTGACAAGCGTCAAATCTTTTTCTCTTATAACTGCGCGAAAAGCATGTATTCTTGCTTAATACAGCGAAACAAGCTGTTTTAGACCGAAACGAGCTAAATCACAACACATCGGTATTACAAGTGTTCCACGTGATACTCGTTCAAACGTTTTCTCTTATAACTGCGCGAAAAGCATGTATTTGTGCTTAATACAACGAAACAAGCTGTTTTAGACCGAAACGAGCTAAATCTGAACACATCGGTTTTACAAGTATCCACGTGATACTCGTCAAAACTTTTTCTCTTATAACTGCGCGAAAAGCATGTATTCGTGCTTAATACAACGAAACAAGCTGTTTTAGACCGAGATGAGCTAAATCTGAACACATCGGTTTTACAAGTATCGACGTGATACTCGTCAAAACTTTTTCTCTTATAACTGCGCAAAAAGCATCTATTCGTGCTTAATACAACGAATCAATTTGTTTTAGACCGAAACGAGCTAAATCTGAACACATCGGTTTTACACGTGTCCCTGTGAGACGCGTCAAAACTTTTTCTCTTATAACTGCGCAAAAAGCATGTATTCGTGCTTAATACAACGAATCAATTTGTTTTAGACCGAAACGAGCTAAATCTGAACACATCGGTTTTACACGTGTCCCTGTGAGACGCGTCAAAACTTTTTCTCTTATAACTGCGCGAAAAGCATGTATTCTTGCTTAATACAGCGAAACAAGCTGTTTTAGACCGAAACGAGCTAAATCGCAACACATCGGTTTTACAAGTGTTCCTCTGATACGCGTCAAATCTTTTTCTCTTATAACTGCGCGAAAAGCATGTATTCTTGCTTAATACAACGAAACAAGCTGTTTTAGACCGAAACGAGCTAAATCACAACACATCGGTTTTACAAGTGTTCCTCTGATACGCGTCTAAACTTTTTCTCTTATAACTGCCCGAAAAGCATGTATTCTTGCTTAATAGAGCGAAACAAGCTGTTTTAGACCGAAACGAGCTAAATCACAACACATCGGTTTTACAAGTGTTCCTCTGATACGCGTCAAAACTTTTTCTCTTATAACTGCGGGAAAAGCATGTATTCGTGCTTAATACAACGACACAAGCTGTTTTGGACCGAAACGAGCTAAATCACAACACATCGGTTTTACAAGTGTCTAATACGCGTCAAAACTTTTTCTTCTGTAACTGCGCGTAAAGCATGTATACGTGCTTAATACAACGAAACAAGCTGTTTTAGACTGAAATGAGCTAAATCTGAACACATCGGTTTTACAAGTGTCCCTGTGACACGCGTCAAAACTTTTTCTCTTATAACTGCGCGAAAAGCATGTATTCTTCCTTAATACAGCGAAACAAGCTGTTTTAGACCAAAATGAGCTAAATCACAACACATCGGTTTTACAAGTGTTCCTCTGATACGCGTCTAAACTTTTTCTCTTATAACTGCGCGAAAAGCATGTATTCGTGCTAAATACAACGAAACAAGCTGTTCTAGACCGAAACCAGCTAAATCTGAACACATCGGTTTTACAAGTGTCCCTGTGACACGCGTCAAAACTTTTTCCCTTATAACTGCGCGAAAAGCATGTATTCTTGCTTAATACAGCGAAACAAGCTGTTTTAGACCGAAACGAGCTAAATCACAACACATCGGTTTTACAAGTGTTCCTCTGATACGCGTCAAAACTTTTTCTCTTATAACTGCGCGAAAAGCATGTATTCGTGCTTAATACAACGAAACAAGCTGTTTTAGACCAAAACGAGCTAGATCTGAACACATCGGTTTTACAAGTGTCTCTCTGATACGCGTCAAAACATTTTCTTCTATAACTGCGCGTAAAGCATGTATTCTTGCTTAATACAACGAAACAAGCTGTTTTAGACCGAAACGAGCTAAATCTGAACACATCGGTTTTACAAGTATCCACGTAATACTCGTCAAAACTTTTTCTCTTATAACTGCGCGAAAAGCATGTATTCTTGCTTAATACAACGAAACAAGCTGTTTTAGACCGAAACGAGCTAAATCACAACACATCGGTTTTACAAGTGTTCCTCTGATACGCGTCAAAACTTTTTCTCTTATAACTGCGCGAAAAGCATGTATTCTTGCTTAATACAGCGAAACAAGCTGTTTTAGACCGAAACGAGCTAAATCACAACACATCGGTATTACAAGTGTTCCACGTGATACTCGTCAAAACGTTTTCTCTTATAACTGCGCGAAAAGCATGTATTCGTGCTTACTACAACGAAACAAGGTGTTTTAGACCGAAACGAGCTAAATCTGAACACATCGGTTTTACAAGTATCCACGTGATACTCGTCAAAACTTTTTCTCTTATAACTGCGCGAAAAGCATGTATTCTTGCTTAATACAACGAAACAAGCTGTTTTAGACCGAAACGATCTAAATCACAACACATCGGTTTTACAAGTGTCTCTCTAATACGCGTCAAAACGTTTTCTCTTATAACTGCGCGAAAAGCATGTATTCTTGCTTAATACAGCGAAACAAGCTGTTTTAGACCGAAACGAACTAAATCACAACACAAAGGTTATACAAGTGTTCCTCTGTTACGCGTCAAAACCTTTTCTCTTATAACTGCGCGAAAAGCATGTATTCTTGCTTAATACAACGAAACAAGCTGTTTTAGACTGAAACGAGCTAAATCACAACACATCGGTTTTACAAGTGTTCCTCTGATACGCGTCTAAACTTTTTCTCTTATAACTGCGCGAAAAGCATGTATTCGTGCTTAATACAACGAAACAAGCTGTTTTAGACCGAAACGAGCTAAATCTGAACACATCGGTTTTACAAGTGTCCCTGTGACACGCGTCAAAACTTTTTCCCTTATAACTGCGCGAAAAGCATGTATTCTTGCTTAATACAGCGAAACAAGCTGTTTTAGACCGAAATGAGTTAAAACACAACACATCGGTTTTACGTGTTCCTCTGATACGCGTCAAAACTTTTTTCTCTTATAACTGCGCGAAAAGCATGTTTTCTTGCTTAGTCCAACGAAACAAGCTGTTTTAGACCGAAACGAGGTAAATCTGAACACATCGGTTTTACAAGTGTCCTTGTGACATGCCTTTAAAACTTTTTCTCTTATAACTGCGCGATAAGCATGTATTTCTGCTTAATACAGCGAAACAAGCTGTTTTAGACCAAAACGAGTTAAATCACAACACATCGGTTTTACAAGTGTTCCTCTGATACGCGTCAAATTTTTTTCTCTTATAACTGCGCGAAAAGCATGTATTCTTGCTTAATACAGCGAAACAAGCTGTTTTAGACCGAAACGAGCTAAATCACAACACATCGGTATTACAAGTGTTCCACGTGATACTCGTCAAAACGTTTTCTCTTATAACTGCGCGAAAAGCATGTATTCGTGCTTACTACAACGAAACAAGGTGTTTTAGACCGAAACGAGCTAAATCTGAACACATCGGTTTTACAAGTATCCACGTGATACTCGTCAAAACTTTTTCTCTTATAACTGCGCGAAAAGCATGTATTCTTGCTTAATACAACGAAACAAGCTGTTTTAGACCGAAACGAGCTAAATCACAACACATCGGTTTTACAAGTGTTCCTCTGATACGCGTCAAAACTTTTTCTCTTATAACTGCGCGAAAAGCATGTATTCTTGCTTAATACAGCGAAACAAGCTGTTTTAGACCGAAACGAGCTAAATCACAACACATCGGTATTACAAGTGTTCCACGTGATACTCGTCAAACATTTTTCTCTTATAACTGCGCGAAAAGCATGTATTCCTGCTTAATACAACGAAACAAGCTGTTTTAGACCGAAACGAGCTAAATCTGAACACGTCGGTTTTACAAGTATAAACGTGATGCTCGTCAAAACTTTTTCTTTTATAACTGCGCGAAAAGCATGTATTCTTGCTTAATACAGCGAAACAAGCTGTTTTAGACCGAAACGAGCTAAATCACAACACAAAGATTTTACAAGTGTTCCTCTGATACGCGTCAAAACTTTTTCTCTTATAACTGCGCGAAAAGCATGTATTCTTGCTTAATACAACGAAACAAGCTGTTTTAGACCGAAACGAGCTAAATCACAACACATCGGTTTTACAAGTGCTCCTCTGATACGCGTCTAAACTTTTTCTCTTATAACTGCGCGAAAAGCATGTATTCGTGCTTAATACAACGAAACAAGCTGTTTTAGACCGAAACGAGCTAAATCTGAACACATCGGTTTTACAACTGTCCCTGTGACACGCGTCAAAACTTTTTCTCTTATATCTGCGCGAAAAGCATGTATTCTTGCTTAATACAGCGAAACAAGCTGTTTTAGACCGAAACGAGCTAAATCACAACACATCGGTTTTACAAGTGTTCCTCTGATACGCGTCAAAACTTTTTCTCTTATAACTGCGCGAAAAGCATGTATTCTTGCTTAATACAACGAAACAAGCTGTTTTAGACCGAAACGAGCTAAATCACAACACATCGGTTTTACAAGTGTTCCTCTGATACGCGTCTAAACTTTTTCTCTTATAACTGCGCGAAAAGCATGTATTCGTGCTTAATACAACGAAACAAGCTGTTTTAGACCGAAACGAGCTAAATCTGAACACATCGGTTTTACAACTGTCCCTGTGACACGCGTCAAAACTTTTTCTCTTATAACTGCGCGAAAAGCATGTATTCTTGCTTAATACAGCGAAACAAGCTGTTTTAGACCGAAACGAGCTAAATCACAACACATCGGTATTACAAGTGTTCCACGTGATACTCGTCAAAACGTTTTCTCTTATAACTGCGCGAAAAGCATGTATTCCTGCTTACTACAACGAAACAAGGTGTTTTAGACCGAAACGAGCTAAATCTGAACACATCGGTTTTACAAGTATCCACGTGATACTCGTCAAAACTTTTTCTCTTATAACTGCGCGAAAAGCATGTATTCTTGCTTAATACAACGAAACAAGCTGTTTTAGACCGAAACGAGCTAAATCACAACACATCGGTTTTACAAGTGTCTCTCTGATACGCGTCAAAACTTTTTCTTCTATAACTGCGCGTAAAGCATGTATTCTTGCTTAATACAACGAAACAAGCTGTTTTAGACCGAAACGAGCTAAATCTGAACACATCGGTTTTACAAGTGTTCCTCTGATACGCGTCAAAACTTTTTCTCTTATAACTGCGCGAAAAGCATGTATTCTTGCTCAATACAGTGAAACAAGCTGTTTTAGACCGAAATGAGCTAAATCACAACACATCGGTTTTACAAGTGTTCCTCTGATACGCGTCAAAACTTTTTCTCTTATAACTGCGCGAAAAGCAAGTATTCTTGCCTAATACAGCGAAACAAGCTGTTTTAGACCGAAACGAGCTAAATCACAACACATCGGTATTACAAGTGTTCCACGTGATACTCGTCAAAAATTTTTCTCTTATAACTGCGCGAAAAGCATGTATTCGTGCTTAATACAACGAAACAAGCTGTTTTAGACCGAAACGAGCTAAATCTGAACACATCGGTTTTACAAGTATCCACGTGATACTCGTCAAAACTTTTTCTCTTATAACTGCGCGAAAAGCATGTATTCTTGCTTAATACAACGAAACAAGCTGTTTTAGACCGAAATGAGCTAAATCACAACACATCGGTTTTACAAGTGTCTCTTTAATATGCGTCAAAACTTTTTCTCTTATAACTGCGCGAGAAGCATGTATTCTTGCTTAATACAGCGAAACAAGCTGTTTTAGACCGAAACGAGCTAAATCAGAACACAAAGGTTTTACAAGTGTTCCTCTGATACGCGTCAAAACTTTTTCTCTTATAACTGCGCGAAAAGCATGTATTCTTGCTTAATACAACGAAACAAGCTGTTTTAGACCGAAACGAGTTAAATCACAACACATCGGTTTTACAAGTTTTCCTCTGACACGCGTCAAAACTTTTTCTCTTATAACTGCGCGAAAAGCTTGTATTCTTGCTCAATACAGCGAAACAAGCTGTTTTAGACCGAAATGAGCTAAATCACAACACATCGGTTTTACAACTGTTCCTGTGACACGCGTCAAAACTTTTTCTCTTATAACTGCGCGAAAAGCATGTATTCTTGCTTAATACAGCGAAACAAGTTGTTTTAGACCGAAATGAGCTAAATCACAACATATCGGTTTTACAAGTGTTCCTCTGATACGCGTCAAAACTTTTTTCTCTTATAACTGCGCGAAAAGCATGTATTCGTGCTTAGTCCAAAGAAACAAGCTGTTGTAGACCGAAACGAGGTAAATCTGAACACATCGGTTTTACAAGTGTTCCTCTGATATGCTTCAAATCTTTTTCTCTTATAACTGCGCGAAAAGCATGTATTCTTGCTTAATACAGCGCAACAAGCTGTTTTAGACCGAAACGAGCTGAATCACAACACATCGGTATTACAAGTGTGTCACGTGATACTCGTCAAAACTTTTTCTCTTATAACTGCGCGAAAAGCATGTATTCTTGCTTAATACAACGAAACAAGCTGTTTTAGACCGAAACGAGCTAAATCACAACACATCGGTTTTACAAGTGTCTCTCTGATACGCGTCAAAACTTTTTCTTCTATAACTGCGCGTAAAGCATGTATTCTTGCTTAATACAACAAAACAAGCTGTTTTAGACCGAAACGAGCTAAATCTGAACACATCGGTTTTACAAGTATCCACGTGATACTCGTCAAAACTTTTTCTCTTATAACTGCGCGAAAAGCATGTATTCTTGCTTAATACAGCGAAACAAGCTGTTTTAGACCGAAATGAGCTAAATCACAACACATCGGTTTTACAAGTGTTCCTCTGATACGCGTCAAAACTTTTTCTCTTATAACTGCGCGAAAAGCATGTATTCTTGCTTAATACAACAAAACAAGCTCTTTTAGACCGAAACGAGCTAAATCACAACACATCGGTTTTACAAGTGTCTCTAATACGCGTCAGAACTTTTTCTTCTATAACTGCGCGTAAAGCATGTATTCGTGCTTAATACAACGAAACAAGTTGTTTTAGACCGAAACGAGCTAAATCTGAACACATCGGTTTTACAAGTGTCCCTGTGACAAGCGTCAAATCTTTTTCTCTTATAACTGCGCGAAAAGCATGTATTCTTGCTTAATACAGCGAAACAAGCTGTTTTAGACCGAAACGAGCTAAATCACAACACATCGGTATTACAAGTGTTCCACGTGATACTCGTTCAAACGTTTTCTCTTATAACTGCGCGAAAAGCATGTATTTGTGCTTAATACAACGAAACAAGCTGTTTTAGACCGAAACGAGCTAAATCTGAACACGTCGGTTTTACAAGTATAAACGTGATGCTCGTCAAAACTTTTTCTTTTATAACTGCGCGAAAAGCATGTATTCTTGCTTAATACAGCGAAACAAGCTGTTTTAGACCGAAACGAGCTAAATCACAACACAAAGATTTTACAAGTGTTCCTCTGATACGCGTCAAAACTTTTTCTCTTATAACTGCGCGAAAAGCATGTATTCTTGCTTAATACAGCGAAACAAGCTGTTTTAGACCGAAACGAGCTAAATCACAACACATCGGTATTACAAGTGTTCCACGTGATACTCGTCAAACATTTTTCTCTTATAACTGCGCGAAAAGCATGTATTCCTGCTTAATACAACGAAACAAGCTGTTTTAGACCGAAACGAGCTAAATCTGAACACGTCGGTTTTACAAGTATAAACGTGATGCTCGTCAAAACTTTTTCTTTTATAACTGCGCGAAAAGCATGTATTCTTGCTTAATACAGCGAAACAAGCTGTTTTAGACCGAAACGAGCTAAATCACAACACAAAGATTTTACAAGTGTTCCTCTGATACGCGTCAAAACTTTTTCTCTTATAACTGCGCGAAAAGCATGTATTCTTGCTTAATACAACGAAACAAGCTGTTTTAGACCGAAACGAGCTAAATCACAACACATCGGTTTTACAAGTGCTCCTCTGATACGCGTCTAAACTTTTTCTCTTATAACTGCGCGAAAAGCATGTATTCGTGCTTAATACAACGAAACAAGCTGTTTTAGACCGAAACGAGCTAAATCTGAACACATCGGTTTTACAACTGTCCCTGTGACACGCGTCAAAACTTTTTCTCTTATATCTGCGCGAAAAGCATGTATTCTTGCTTAATACAGCGAAACAAGCTGTTTTAGACCGAAACGAGCTAAATCACAACATATCGGTTTTACAAGTGTTCCTCTGATACGCGTCAAACTTTTTCTCTTATAACTGCGCGAAAAGCATGTATTCTTGCTTAATACAACGAAACAAGCTGTTTTAGACCAAAACGAGCTAAATCACAACACATCGGTTTTACAAGTGTTCCTCTGATACGCGTCTAAACTTTTTCTCTTATAACTGCGCGAAAAGCATGTATTCGTGCTTAATACAACGAAACAAGCTGTTTTAGACCGAAACGAGCTAAATCTGAACACATCGGTTTTACAACTGTCCCTGTGACACGCGTCAAAACTTTTTCTCTTATAACTGCGCGAAAGCATGTATTCTTGCTTAATACAGCGAAACAAGCTGTTTTAGACCGAAACGAGCTAAATCACAACACATCGGTATTACAAGTGTTCCACGTGATACTCGTCAAAACGTTTTCTCTTATAACTGCGCGAAAAGCATGTATTCCTGCTTACTACAACGAAACAAGGTGTTTTAGACCGAAACGAGCTAAATCACAACACATCGGTTTTACAAGTGTCTCTTTAATATGCGCCAAAACTTTTTCTCTTATAACTGCGCGAGAAGCATGTATTCTTGCTTAATACAGCGAAACAAGCTGTTTTAGACCGAAACGAGCTAAATCAGAACACAAAGGTTTTACAAGTGTTCCTCTGATACGCGTCAAAACTTTTTCTCTTATAACTGCGCGAAAAGCATGTATTCTTGCTTAATACAACGAAACAAGCTGTTTTAGACCGAAACGAGCTAAATCACAACACATCGGTTTTACAAGTTTTCCTCTGACACGCGTCAAAACTTTTTCTCTTATAACTGCGCGAAAAGCTTGTATTCTTGCTCAATACAGCGAAACAAGCTGTTTTAGACCGAAATGAGCTAAATCACAACACATCGGTTTTACAACTGTTCCTGTGACACGCGTCAAAACTTTTTCTCTTATAACTGCGCGAAAAGCATATATTCTTGCTTAATACAGCGAAACAAGTTGTTTTAGACCGAAATGAGCTAAATCACAACATATCGGTTTTACAAGTGTTCCTCTGATACGCGTCAAAACTTTTTTCTCTTATAACTGCGCGAAAAGCATGTATTCGTGCTTAGTCCAAAGAAACAAGCTGTTGTAGACCGAAAAGAGGTAAATCTGAACACATCGGTTTTACAAGTGTTCCTCTGATATGCTTCAAATCTTTTTCTCTTATAACTGCGCGAAAAGCATGTATTCTTGCTTAATACAGCGCAACAAGCTGTTTTAGACCGAAACGAGCTGAATCACAACACATCGGTATTACAAGTGTGTCACGTGATACTCGTCAAAACTTTTTCTCTTATAACTGCGCGAAAAGCATGTATTCTTGCTTAATACAACGAAACAAGCTGTTTTAGACCGAAACGAGCTAAATCACAACACATCGGTTTTACAAGTGTCTCTCTGATACGCGTCAAAACTTTTTCTTCTATAACTGCGCGTAAAGCATGTATTCTTGCTTAATACAACAAAACAAGCTGTTTTAGACCGAAACGAGCTAAATCTGAACACATCGGTTTTACAAGTATCCACGTGATACTCGTCAAAACTTTTTCTCTTATAACTGCGCGAAAAGCATGTATTCTTGCTTAATACAGCGAAACAAGCTGTTTTAGACCGAAATGAGCTAAATCACAACACATCGGTTTTACAAGTGTTCCTCTGATACGCGTCAAAACTTTTTCTCTTATAACTGCGCGAAAAGCATGTATTCTTGCTTAATACAGCGAAACAAGCTGTTTTAGACCGAAACGAGCTAAATCACAACACATCGGTATTACAAGTGTTCCACGTGATACTCGTCAAAACGTTTTCTCTTATAACTGCGCGAAAAGCATGTATTCGTGCTTACTACAACGAAACAAGGTGTTTTAGACCGAAACGAGCTAAATCTGAACACATCGGTTTTACAAGTATCCACGTGATACTCGTCAAAACTTTTTCTCTTATAACTGCGCGAAAAGCATGTATTCTTGCTTAATACAACGAAACAAGCTGTTTTAGACCGAAACGAGCTAAATCACAACACATCGGTTTTACAAGTGTTCCTCTGATACGCGTCAAATATTTTTATCTTATAACTGCGCGAAAAGCATGTATTCGTGCTTAATACAACAAAACAAGCTCTTTTAGACCGAAACGAGCTAAATCACAACACATCGGTTTTACAAGTGTCTCTAATACGCGTCAGAACTTTTTCTTCTATAACTGCGCGTAAAGCATGTATTCGTGCTTAATACAACGAAACAAGTTGTTTTAGACCGAAACGAGCTAAATCTGAACACATCGGTTTTACAAGTGTCCCTGTGACAAGCGTCAAATCTTTTTCTCTTATAACTGCGCGAAAAGCATGTATTCTTGCTTAATACAGCGAAACAAGCTGTTTTAGACCGAAACGAGCTAAATCACAACACATCGGTATTACAAGTGTTCCACGTGATACTCGTTCAAACGTTTTCTCTTATAACTGCGCGAAAAGCATGTATTTGTGCTTAATACAACGAAACAAGCTGTTTTAGACCGAGATGAGCTAAATCTGAACACATCGGTTTTACAAGTATCCACGTGATACTCGTCAAAACTTTTTCTCTTATAACTGCGCAAAAAGCATGTATTCGTGCTTAATACAACGAATCAATTTGTTTTAGACCGAAACGAGCTAAATCTGAACACATCGGTTTTACACGTGTCCCTGTGAGACGCGTCAAAACTTTTTCTCTTATAACTGCGCAAAAAGCATGTATTCGTGCTTAATACAACGAATCAATTTGTTTTAGACCGAAACGAGCTAAATCTGAACACATCGGTTTTACACGTGTCCCTGTGAGACGCGTCAAAACTTTTTCTCTTATAACTGCGCGAAAAGCATGTATTCTTGCTTAATACAGCGAAACAAGCTGTTTTAGACCGAAACGAGCTAAATCGCAACACATCGGTTTTACAAGTGTTCCTCTGATACGCGTCAAATCTTTTTCTCTTATAACTGCGCGAAAAGCATGTATTCTTGCTTAATACAACGAAACAAGCTGTTTTAGACCGAAACGAGCTAAATCACAACACATCGGTTTTACAAGTGTTCCTCTGATACGCGTCTAAACTTTTTCTCTTATAACTGCCCGAAAAGCATGTATTCTTGCCTAATAGAGCGAAACAAGCTGTTTTAGACCGAAACGAGCTAAATCACAACACATCGGTTTTACAAGTGTTCCTCAGATACGCGTCAAAACTTTTTCTCTTATAACTGCGGGAAAAGCATGTATTCGTGCTTAATACAACGACACAAGCTGTTTTGGACCGAAACGAGCTAAATCACAACACACCGGTTTTACAAGTGTCTAATACGCGTCAAAACTTTTTCTTCTGTAACTGCGCGTAAAGCATGTATACGTGCTTAATACAACGAAACAAGCTGTTTTAGACTGAAATGAGCTAAATCTGAACACATCGGTTTTACAAGTGTCCCTGTGACACGCGTCAAAACTTTTTCTCTTATAACTGCGCGAAAAGCATGTATTCTTCCTTAATACAGCGAAACAAGCTGTTTTAGACCAAAATGAGCTAAATCACAACACATCGGTTTTACAAGTGTTCCTCTGATACGCGTCTAAACTTTTTCTCTTATAACTGCGCGAAAAGCATGTATTCGTGCTAAATACAACGAAACAAGCTGTTCTAGACCGAAACGAGCTAAATCTGAACACATCGGTTTTACAAGTGTCCCTGTGACACGCGTCAAAACTTTTTCCCTTATAACTGCGCGAAAAGCATGTATTCTTGCTTAATACAGCGAAACAAGCTGTTTTAGACCGAAACGAGCTAAATCACAACACATCGGTTTTACAAGTGTACCTCTGATACGCGTCAAAACTTTTTCTCTTATAACTGCGCGAAAAGCATGTATTCGTGCTTAATACAACGAAACAAGCTGTTTTAGACCAAAACGAGCTAGATCTGAACACATCGGTTTTACAAGTGTCTCTCTGATACGCGTCAAAACATTTTCTTCTATAACTGCGCGTAAAGCATGTATTCTTGCTTAATACAACGAAACAAGCTGTTTTAGACCGAAACGAGCTAAATCTGAACACATCGGTTTTACAAGTATCCACGTGATACTCGGCAAAACTTTTTCTCTTATAGCTGCGCGAAAAGCATGTATTCTTGCTTAATACAACGAAACAAGCTGTTTTAGACCGAAACGAGCTAAATCACAACACATCGGTTTTACAAGTGTTCCTCTGATACGCGTCAAAAGTTTTTCTCTTATAACTGCGCGAAAAGCATGTATTCTTGCTTAATACAGCGAAACAAGCTGTTTTAGACCGAAACGAGCTAAATCACAACACATCGGTATTACAAGTGTTCCACGTGATACTCGTCAAAACGTTTTCTCTTATAACTGCGCGAAAAGCATGTATTCGTGCTTACTACAACGAAACAAGGTGTTTTAGACCGAAACGAGCTAAATCTGAACACATCGGTTTTACAAGTATCCACGTGTGACTCGTCAAAACTTTTTCTCTTATAACTGCGCGAAAAGCATGTATTCTTGCTTAATACAACGAAACAAGCTGTTTTAGACCGAAACGATCTAAATCACAACACATCGGTTTTACAAGTGTCTCTCTAATACGCGTCAAAACGTTTTCTCTTATAACTTCGCGAAAAGCATGTATTCTTGCTTAATACAGCGAAACAAGCTGTTTTAGACCGAAACGAACTAAATCACAACACAAAGGTTATACAAGTGTTCCTCTGTTACGCGTCAAAACTTTTTCTCTTATAACTGCGCGAAAAGCATGTATTCTTGCTTAATACAACGAAACAAGCTGTTTTAGACTGAAACGAGCTAAATCACAACACATCGGTTTTACAAGTGTTCCTCTGATACGCGTCTAAACTTTTTCTCTTATAACTGCGCGAAAAGCATGTATTCGTGCTTAATACAACGAAACAAGCTGTTTTAGACCGAAACGAGCTAAATCTGAACACATCGGTTTTACAAGTGTCCCTGTGACACGCGTCAAAACTTTTTCCCTTATAACTGCGCGAAAAGCATGTATTCTTGCTTAATACAGCGAAACAAGCTGTTTTAGACCGAAATGAGTTAAATCACAACACATCGGTTTTACGTGTTCCTCTGATACGCGTCAAAACATTTTTCTCTTATAACTGCGCGAAAAGCATGTTTTCTTGCTTAGTCCAACGAAACAAGCTGTTTTAGACCGAAACGAGGTAAATCTGAACACATCGGTTTTACAAGTGTCCTTGTGACATGCCTTTAAAACTTTTTCTCTTATAACTGCGCGATAAGCATGTATTTCTGCTTAATACAGCGAAACAAGCTGTTTTAGACCAAAACGAGCTAAATCACAACACATCGGTTTTACAAGTGTTCCTCTGATACGCGTCAAATTTTTTTCTCTTATAACTGCGCGAAAAGCATGTATTCTTGCTTAATACAGCGAAACAAGCTGTTTTAGACCGAAACGAGCTAAATCACAACACATCGGTATTACAAGTTTTCCACGTGATACTCGTCAAAACGTTTTCTCTTATAACTGCGCGAAAAGCATGTATTCGTGCTTACTACAACGAAACAAGGTGTTTTAGACCGAAACGAGCTAAATCTGAACACATCGGTTTTACAAGTATCCACGTGATACTCGTCAAAACTTTTTCTCTTATAACTGCGCGAAAAGCATGTATTCTTGCTTAATACAACGAAACAAGCTGTTTTAGACCGAAACGAGCTAAATCACAACACATCGGTTTTACAAGTGTTCCTCTGATACGCGTCAAAACTTTTTCTCTTATAACTGCGCGAAAAGCATGTATTCTTGCGTAATACAGCGAAACAAGCTGTTTTAGACCGAAACGAGCTAAATCACAACACATCGGTATTACAAGTGTTCCACGTGATACTCGTCAAAACGTTTTCTCTTATAACTGCGCGAAAAGCATGTATTCGTGCTTACTACAACGAAACAAGGTGTTTTAGACCGAAACGAGCTAAATCTGAACACATCGGTTTTACAAGTATCCACGTGATACTCGTCAAAACTTTTTCTCTTATAACTGCGCGAAAAGCATGTATTCTTGTTTAATACAACGAAACAAGCTGTTTTAGACCGAAACGAGCTAAATCACAACACATCGGTTTTACAAGTGTCTCTCTGATACGCGTCAAAACTTTTTCTCTTATAACTGCGCGAAAAGCATGTATTCTTGCTTAATACAGCGAAACAAGCTATTTTAGACCGAAACGAGCTAAATCACAACACATCGGTATTACAAGTGTTCCACGTGATACTCGTCAAACATTTTTCTCTTATAACTGCGCGAAAAGCATGTATTCCTGCTTAATACAACGAAACAAGCTGTTTTAGACCGAAACGAGCTAAATCTGAACACGTCGGTTTTACAAGTATAAACGTGATACTCGTCAAAACTTTTTCTCTTATAACTGCGCGAAAAGCATGTATTCTTGCTTAATACAGCGAAACAAGCTGTTTTAGACCGAAACGAGCTAAATCACAACACAAAGATTTTACAAGTGTTCCTCTGATACGCGTCAAAACTTTTTCTCTTATAACTGCGCGAAAAGCATGTATTCTTGCTTAATACAACGAAACAAGCTGTTTTAGACCGAAACGAGCTAAATCACAACACATCGGTTTTACAAGTGCTCCTCTGATACGCGTCTAAACTTTTTCTCTTATAACTGCGCGAAAAGCATGTATTCGTGCTTAATACAACGAAACAAGCTGTTTTAGACCGAAACGAGCTAAATCTGAACACATCGGTTTTACAACTGTCCCTGTGACACGCGTCAAAACTTTTTCTCTTATATCTGCGCGAAAAGCATGTATTCTTGCTTAATAGAGCGAAACAAGCTGTTTTAGACCGAAACGAGCTAAATCACAACACATCGGTTTTACAAGTGTTCCTCTGATACGCGTCAAAACTTTTTCTCTTATAACTGCGCGAAAAGCATGTATTCTTGCTTAATACAACGAAACAAGCTGTTTTAGACCGAAACGAGCTAAATCACAACACATCGGTTTTACAAGTGTTCCTCTGATACGCGTCTAAACTTTTTCTCTTATAACTGCGCGAAAAGCATGTATTCGTGCTTAATACAACGAAACAAGCTGTTTTAGACCGAAACGAGCTAAATCTGAACACATCGGTTTTACAACTGTCCCTGTGACACGCGTCAAAACTTTTTCTCTTATAACTGCGCGAAAAGCATGTATTCTTGCTTAATACAGCGAAACAAGCTGTTTTAGACCGAAACGAGCTAAATCACAACACATCGGTATTACAAGTGTTCCACGTGATACTCGTCAAAACGTTTTCTCTTATAACTGCGCGAAAAGCATGTATTCCTGCTTACTACAACGAAACAAGGTGATGTAGTCGAGGGTTCGACGGCATACCGTCTGGTCAGGAATCATGGCTTGAGGAGGTTCACTGGTCACTGACCAAGGTCAACAAAAAATGACGTTTCGGGAGCGCTACGGCTCCCTTGTTCACAATGAGCAACCAGCTGGACGTCCCGGGCTTTTTGTAGCGGTTACTATCGTTTTGAGGCATTTCGCGTAGATAGGGTGCAACGTGCCGTCATTCTTATTTATTGTGTTGGGCGTAGTCTGGATGATTAATGACTCGAGATTTCGGCGGGCTGATACATTCTTTTCCGTTGTCACTATAACTGCTTCATCCCAGTTAATTTCGTGACCAGTCTCTTGCGCATGCTCCGCGATTGCGTTCGTGGTCACGTTTCCTTTTCGTACATCGTACTGATGTTCTTTCAGGCGTCTCTTGAAGTCTTTCGTTTCCCCTATGTAAACTGATGAACAGTCGGCGCAGGCAATCTTGTAAACCACGCCGGGAAAACTGGCACGAGGGAGCTGGTCTTTCACGTTTACAAGCTCATTTCTTATCTTGCTTGTTGGGACATGTGCAACATGGACGCCGTGCTTGCGGAACATCCGCGCCAGCGCCTCGCTGATCCCCGGTACATACGGAATAGCGGCTCGTTTCGGTGCGTTAGCTCTTTCGTCTTCCTGGGCAGCAGGCTCACTTGATACAGCCACTCTTTGCGTGTTCCGAATGAAGGAAAATGGGTAGCCGTTTCTTTTCAAATCTTTTTCCACAGTCTTCATTTCGTGGTTTAGGGCGGCGTCTTCACTGCATACTTCCCTGGCACGGTTGATTAGAGATGCCACCACTGACCGCTTATGACTGACAGGGTGTGCTGAATTGAAATTTAGGTACCTTCCGGAATGCGTCGGTTTCCGGTAGACGCGAAAACTAAGACCTGTTGGAGTACGGGTTACCACGGTGTCGAGGAACGGAAGGCAGCCGTCAGTCTCTTCCTCAACAGTGAAGTTGATTGAGGGCTCAATGGCATTAAGGTGATCGAGGAAAATGCGGGTGTGCTTCCGGTCTATGACGCAGAAGCAGTCGTCCACATACCTAAAAAATACTTTTGGTCGCGGTTGGAAGGTGGCCAAAGCTTTGCTCTCGATGGCTTCCATAGCGATGTTAGCCGCTGTGACCGAGATGGCTGCCCCCATTGCTGTGCCAAAGGTCTGCTGGTAGAAGTTGTCGCTGTACGTAAAATATGTGTTGGTGAGACAGAATTGCAAGAGTTGGCAAAGTTCCGCTGCTTCGAACGGTGTCCGATCCTGCCACGAGGTGTCATTCTCGAGACGTTGTTTACATGTCTCAACTGCGAGATCAACAGGCACGCTTGTAAAAAGAGAGCAGACGTCGAAAGAAACGATCTCATCTGTGTCTTCCAGGGCGACCTCTTTGATCTTGTTGATGAAGTCGGATGAATTCTTGATGCCTGTGCCTGTCTTGCCCACCAGCGGTGAGAGAACGCCATGAAGGTACTGTGACAACGAGTATAAAGGAGACTTTCTAAAATCCACTATTGGGCGCAGGGGAATCCCTGGTTTATGCACCTTTGGTAGTCCGTATATGGCGGGCGCTGAGCCGTTTGTACATAGCAACTGATAATAAAGCCGTTTCATAGACGGAGGGATGCCCTTGAAGATCTCTGCTAGCATTTTTTGAAGAGACGTCTGCACTTTGGGAGTAGGGTCTTTCGGGATCCGGCAGTAAGTGGTCTCGTCCTGAAGCATGGCCTCCATTTTTTCCTTGTAAGAAGACCGGTCAAGGATAACAGTGACATTCCCTTTATCTGCCGGTAGGACGGCTATATCCTTGTTAGCCTGGAGGCTTCGGATTGCTGAGCGTTCATCTTGACCAAGAGGGCGGTTTGATGACGTCTTCTTCATGCGTGACAACACACCTATCGCCTTCGTTCGAACTTCGTCCTGAACGTCTCGTTCCAGAAGTCGTACGGCCCCTTCTACGGCACATGCGACCTTTCGTGGGTCCGGTGCCTTCCCTTGGTTGAAATTCAAACCTAGGCTGAGCACCTTGGCTTCGGATGGATTCAATTTGTAGGACGACAGGTTCCGTGTTTCGAAGATTGGTGCGGCCCTGGTCGCTATCCCCTTTTCAGCAAGTAAAGTCTGCAGCTTTTGATCCTGCGATTTCAGATGTCTCTCCTCTCTTCTGTACATTTCTTGGTTCGCAACCAACTGAACACTGGCGAGGACATCCGGAGCGATAAATTCCAATTGTCGCTTTGCAAAGAACAGTTCAGTTTCTAAGCGCTTCTTTGTCAGCTTGCATTCTTCAATCCTTGCTTGAAGGAGATGACGTTCCGCTTTTGCAACCACATGCAGACCAAAACGTGTCTTTACCGGTTTCTTTAGACGCAAGGATCTTGGAATAACGTGGTTAGACTTACAATCGAGGTTGAAACGCAGGTGCGTGGAGTAAGCAGCAAGTCTTGCTGAGGTGCTTACAAAACGGCGTATTCCGGTGACGGCCGGTTGTCCATATTGATGGCGTAAAGTGATGTAGTCGAGGGTTCGACGGCATACCGTCTGGTCAGGAATCATGGCTTGAGGAGGTTCACTGGTCACTGACCAAGGTCAACAAAAAATGACGTTTCGGGAGCGCTACGGCTCCCTTGTTGACTACGCCCAACACAATAAATAAGAATGACGGCACGTTGCACCCTATCTACGCGAAATGCCTCAAAACGATAGTAACCGCTACAAAAAGCCCGGGACGTCCAGCTGGTTGCTCATTGTGAACAAGGGAGCCGTAGCGCTCCCGAAACGTCATTTTTTGTTGACCTTGGTCAGTGACCAGTGAACCTCCTCAAGCAACGAAACAAGGTGTTTTAGACCGAAACGAGCTAAATCTGAACACATCGGTTTTACAAGTATCCACGTGATACTCGTCAAAACTTTTTCTCTTATAACTGCGCGAAAAGCATGTATTCTTGCTTAATACAACGAAACAAGCTGTTTTAGACCGAAACGAGCTAAATCACAACACATCGGTTTTACAAGTGTCTCTCTGATACGCGTCAAAACTTTTTCTTCTATAACTGCGCGTAAAGCATGTATTCTTGCTTAATACAACGAAACAAGCTGTTTTAGACCGAAACGAGCTAAATGTGAACACATCGGTTTTACAAGTGTTCCTCTGATACGCGTCAAAACTTTTTCTCTTATAACTGCGCGAAAAGCATGTATTCTTGCTCAATACAGTGAAACAAGCTGTTTTAGACCGAAATGAGCTAAATCACAACACATCGGTTTTACAAGTGTTCCTCTGATACGCGTCAAAACTTTTTCTCTTTTAACTGCGCGAAAAGCAAGTATTCTTGCCTAATACAGCGAAACAAGCTGTTTTAGACCGAAACGAGCTAAATCACAACACATCGGTATTACAAGTGTTCCACGTGATACTCGTCAAAAATTTTTCTCTTATAACTGCGCGAAAAGCATGTATTCGTGCTTAATACAACGAAACAAGCTGTTTTAGACCGAAACGAGCTAAATCTGAACACATCGGTTTTACAAGTATCCACGTGATACTCGTCAAAACTTTTTCTCTTATAACTGCGCGAAAAGCATGTATTCTTGCTTAATACAACGAAACAAGCTGTTTTAGACCGAAATGAGCTAAATCACAACACATCGGTTTTACAAGTGTCTCTTTAATATGCGTCAAAACTTTTTCTCTTATAACTGCGCGAGAAGCATGTATTCTTGCTTAATACAGCGAAACAAGCTGTTTTAGACCGAAACGAGCTAAATCAGAACACAAAGGTTTTACAAGTGTTCCTCTGATACGCGTCAAAACGTTTTCTCTTATAACTGCGCGAAAAGCATGTATTCTTGCTTAATACAACGAAACAAGCTGTTTTAGACCGAAACGAGCTAAATCACAACACATCGGTTTTACAAGTGTTCCTCTGACACGCGTCAAAACTTTTTCTCTTATAACTGCGCGAAAAGCTTGTATTCTTGCTCAATACAGCGAAACAAGCTGTTTTAGACCGAAATGAGCTAAATCACAACACATCGGTTTTACAACTGTTCTTGTGACACGCGTCAAAACTTTTTCTCTTATAACTGCGCGAAAAGCATGTATTCTTGCTTAATACAGCGAAACAAGTTGTTTTAGACCGAAATGAGCTAAATCACAACATATCGGTTTTACAAGTGTTCCTCTGATACGCGTCAAAACTTTTTTCTCTTATAACTGCGCGAAAAGCATGTATTCGTGCTTAGTCCAACGAAACAAGCTGTTGTAGACCGAAACGAGGTAAATCTGAACACATCGGTTTTACAAGTGTTCCTCTGATATGCTTCAAATCTTTTTCTCTTATAACTGCGCGAAAAGCATGTATTCTTGCTTAATACAGCGCAACAAGCTGTTTTAGACCGAAACGAGCTGAATCACAACACATCGGTATTACAAGTGTGTCACGTGATACTCGTCAAAACTTTTTCTCTTATAACTGCGCGAAAAGCATGTATTCTTGCTTAATACAACGAAACAAGCTGTTTTAGACCGAAACGAGCTAAATCACAACACATCGGTTTTACAAGTGTCTCTCTGATACGCGTCAAAACTTTTTCTTCTATAACTGCGCGTAAAGCATGTATTCTTGCTTAATACAACAAAACAAGCTGTTTTAGACCGAAACGAGCTAAATCTGAACACATCGGTTTTACAAGTATCCACGTGATACTCGTCAAAACTTTTTCTCTTATAACTGCGCGAAAAGCATGTATTCTTGCTTAATACAGCGAAACAAGCTGTTTTAGACCGAAATGAGCTAAATCACAACACATCGGTTTTACAAGTGTTCCTCTGATACGCGTCAAAACTTTTTCTCTTATAACTGCGCGAAAAGCATGTATTCTTGCTTAATACAGCGAAACAAGCTGTTTTAGACCGAAACGAGCTAAATCACAACGCATCGGTATTACAAGTGTTCCACGTGATACTCGTCAAAACGTTTTCTCTTATAACTGCGCGAAAAGCATGTATTCGTGCTTACTACAACGAAACAAGGTGTTTTAGACCGAAACGAGCTAAATCTGAACACATCGGTTTTACAAGTATCCACGTGATACTCGTCAAAACTTTTTCTCTTATAACTGCGCGAAAAGCATGTATTCTTGCTTAATACAACGAAACAAGCTGTTTTAGACCGAAACGAGCTAAATCACAACACATCGGTTTTACAAGTGTCCCTGTGACACGCGTCAAAACTTTTTCTCTTATAACTGCGCGAAAAGCATGTATTCTTGCTTAATACAGCGAAACAAGCTGTTTTAGACCGAAACGAGGTAAATCACAACAAATCGGTTTTACAAGTGTTCCTCTGATACGCGTCAAAACTTTTTCTCTTATAACTGCGCGAAAAGGATGTATTCTTGCTTAATACAACGAAACAAGCTGTTTTAGACCGAAACGAGCTAAATCACAACACATCGGTTTTACAAGTGTTCCTCTGATACGCGTCTAAACTTTTTCTCTTATAACTGCGCGAAAAGCATGTATTCGTGCTTAATACAACGAAACAAGCTGTTTTAGACCGAAACGAGCTAAATCTGAACACATCGGTTTTACAACTGTCCCTGTGACACGCGTCAAAACTTTTTCTCTTATAACTGCGCGAAAAGCATGTATTCTTGCTTAATACAGCGAAACAAGCTGTTTTAGACCGAAACGAGCTAAATCACAACACATCGGTATTACAAGTGTTCCACGTGATACTCGTCAAAACGTTTTCTCTTATAACTGCGCGAAAAGCATATATTCTTGCTTAATACAACGAAACAAGCTGTTTTAGACCGAAACGAGCTAAATCACAACACATCGGTTTACAAGTGTTCCTCTGATACGCGTCTAAACTTTTTCTCTTATAACTGCGCGAAAAGCATGTATTCTTGCTTAATACAACGAAACAAGCTGTTTTAGACCGAAACGAGCTAAATCACAACACATCGGTTTTACAAGTGTCCCTCTGACACGCGTCAAAACTTTTTCTCTTATAACTGCGCGAAAAGCTTGTATTCTTGCTCAATACAGCGAAACAAGCTGTTTTAGACCGAAATGAGCTAAATCACAACACATCGGTTTTACAACTGTTCCTGTGACACGCGTCAAAACTTTTTCTCTTATAACTGCGCGAAAAGCATGTATTCTTGCTTAATACAGCGAAACAAGTTGTTTTAGACCGAAATGAGCTAAATCACAACATATCGGTTTTACAAGTGTTCCTCTGATACGCGTCAAAACGTTTTTCTCTTATAACTGCGCGAAAAGCATGTATTCGTGCTTAGTCCAACGAAACAAGCTGTTGTAGACCGAAACGAGGTAAATCTGAACACATCGGTTTTACAAGTGTTCCTCTGATATGCTTCAAATCTTTTTCTCTTATAACTGCGCGAAAAGCATGTATTCTTGCTTAATACAGCGCAACAAGCTGTTTTAGACCGAAACGAGCTAAATCACAACACATCGGTTTTACAAGTGTTCCTCTGATACGCGTCAAAACTTTTTCTCTTATAACTGCGCGAAAAGCATGTATTCTTGCTTAATACAGCGCAACAAGCTGTTTTAGACCGAAACGAGCTAAATCACAACACATCGGTTTTACAAGTGTCTCTCTGATACGCGTCAAAACTTTTTCTTCTATAACTGCGCGTAAAGCATGTATTCTTGCTTAATACTACAAAACAAGCTGTTTTAGACCGAAACGAGCTAAATCTGAACACATCGGTTTTACAAGTATCCACGTGATACTCGTCAAAACTTTTTCTCTTATAACTGCGCGAAAAGCATGTATTCTTGCTTAATACAGCGAAACAAGCTGTTTTAGACCGAAATGAGCTAAATCACAACACATCGGTTTTACAAGTGTTCCTCTGATACGCGTCAAAACTTTTTCTCTTATAACTGCGCGAAAAGCAAGTATTCTTGCCTAATACAGCGAAACAAGCTGTTTTAGACCGAAACGAGCTAAATCACAACACATCGGTATTACAAGTGTTCCACGTGATACTCGTCAAAAATTTTTCTCTTATAACTGCGCGAAAAGCATGTATTCGTGCTTAATACAACGAAACAAGCTGTTTTAGACCGAAACGAGCTAAATCTGAACACATCGGTTTTACAAGTATCCACGTGATACTCGTCAAAACGTTTTCTCTTATAACTGCGCGAAAAGCATGTATTCTTGCTTAATACAACGAAACAAGCTGTTTTAGACCGAAATGAGCTAAATCACAGCACATCGGTTTTACAAGTGTCTCTTTAATATGCGTCAAAACTTTTTCTCTTATAACTGCGCGAGAAGCATGTATTCTTGCTTAATACAGCGAAACAAGTTGTTTTAGACCGAAACGAGCTAAATCAGAACACAAAGGTTTTACAAGTGTTCCTCTGATACGCGTCAAAACTTTTTTCTCTTATAACTGCGCGAAAAGCATGTATTCGTGCTTAGTCCAACGAAACAAGCTGTTGTAGACCGAAACGAGGTAAATCTGAACACATCGGTTTTACAAGTGTTCCTCTGATATGCTTCATATCTTTTTCTCTTATAACTGCGCGAAAAGCATGTATTCTTGCTTAATACAGCGCAACAAGCTGTTTTAGACCGAAACGAGCTGAATCACAACACATCGGTATTACAAGTGTGTCACGTGATACTCGTCAAAACTTTTTCTCTTATAACTTCGCGAAAAGCATGTATTCTTGCTTAATACAACGAAACAAGCTGTTTTAGACCGAAACGAGCTAAATCACAACACATCGGTTTTACAAGTGTCTCTCTGATACGCGTCAAAACTTTTTCTTCTATAACTGCGCGTAAAGCATGTATTCTTGCTTAATACAACAAAACAAGCTGTTTTAGACCGAAACGAGCTAAATCTGAACACATCGGTTTTACAAGTATCGACGTGATACTCGTCAAAACTTTTTCTCTTATAACTGCGCGAAAAGCATGTATTCGTGCTTAATACAACGAAACAAGCTGTTTTAGACTGAAACGAGCTAAATCTGAACACATCGGTTTTACAAGTGTCCCTGTGACACGCGTCAAAACTTTTTCTCTTATAACTGCGCGAAAAGCACGTATTCATGCCTAATACAACGAATCAAGCTGTTTTAGACCGAAACGAGTTAAATCTGAACACATCGGTTTTACACGTGTCCCTGTGACAGGCGTCAAAACTTTTTCTCTTATAGCTGCGCGAAAAGCACGTATTCTTGTTTAATACAACGAAACAAGCTGTTTTAGACCGAAGCGAGGTAAATCTGAACACATCGGTTTTACAAGTGTCCCTGTGACATGCTTTTAAAACTTTTTCTCTTATAACTGCGCGAAAAGCATGTATTCCTGCTTAATACATCGAGACAAGTTGTTTTAGACCGAAACGAGCTAAATCACAACACATCGGTTTTACAAGTGTTCCTCTGATACACATCAAATCCTTTTCTCTTATAACTGCGCGAAAAGCATGTATTCGTGCTTAATACAACGAAACAAGCTGTTTTAGACCGAAACGAGCTAAATCTGAACACATCGGTTTTAAAAGTGTCCATGTGATACGCGTCAAAACTTTTTCTCTTATAACTGCGCGAAAAGATTGTATGCGTGCTTAATACAACGAAGCAAGCTGTTTTAGACCGAAACGAGCTAAATCACAACACATCGGTTTTACAAGCGTTCCTCTGATACGCGTCAAATCTTTTGCTCTTATAACTGCGCGAAAAGCATGTATTCTTGCTTAATACAACGAAACAAGCTGTTTTAGACCGAAACGAGCTAAATCACAACACATCGGTTTTACAAGTGTTCCTCTGATACGCGTCAAATATTTTTATCTTATAACTGCGCGAAAAGCATGTATTCGTGCTTAATACAACAAAACAAGCTCTTTTAGACCGAAACGAGCTAAATCACAACACATCGGTTTTAGAAGTGTCTCTAATACGCGTCAGAACTTTTTCTTCTATAACTGCGCGTAAAGCATGTATTCGTGCTTAATACAACGAAACAAGTTGTTTTAGACCGAAACGAGCTAAATCTGAACACATCGGTTTTACAAGTGTCCCTGTGACAAGCGTCAAATCTTTTTCTCTTATAACTGCGCGAAAAGCATGTATTCTTGCTTAATACAGCGAAACAAGCTGTTTTAGACCGAAACGAGCTAAATCACAACACATCGGTATTACAAGTGTTCCACGTGATACTCGTTCAAACGTTTTCTCTTATAACTGCGCGAAAAGCATGTATTTGTGCTTAATACAACGAAACAAGCTGTTTTAGACCGAAACGAGCTAAATCTGAACACATCGGTTTTACAAGTATCCACGTGATACTCGTCAAAACTTTTTCTCTTATAACTGCGCGAAAAGCATGTATTCGTGCTTAATACAACGAAAAAGCTGTTTTAGACCGAGATGAGCTAAATCTGAACACATCGGTTTTACAAGTATCCACGTGATACTCGTCAAAACTTTTTCTCTTATAACTGCGCAAAAAGCATGTATTCGTGCTTAATACAACGAATCAATTTGTTTTAGACCGAAACGAGCTAAATCTGAACACATCGGTTTTACACGTGTCCCTGTGAGACGCGTCAAAACTTTTTCTCTTATAACTGCGCAAAAAGCATGTATTCGTGCTTAATACAACGAATCAATTTGTTTTAGACCGAAACGAGCTAAATCTGAACACATCGGTTTTACACGTGTCCCTGTGAGACGCGTCAAAACTTTTTCTCTTATAACTGCGCGAAAAGCATGTATTCTTGCTTAATACAGCGAAACAAGCTGTTTTAGACCGAAACGAGCTAAATCGCAACACATCGGTTTTACAAGTGTTCCTCTGATACGCGTCAAATCTTTTTCTCTTATAACTGCGCGAAAAGCATGTATTCTTGCTTAATACAACGAAACAAGCTGTTTTAGACCGAAACGAGCTAAATCACAACACATCGGTTTTACAAGTGTTCCTCTGATACGCGTCTAAACTTTTTCTCTTATAACTGCCCGAAAAGCATGTATTCTTGCTTAATAGAGCGAAACAAGCTGTTTTAGACCGAAACGAGCTAAATCACAACACATCGGTTTTACAAGTGTTCCTCTGATACGCGTCAAAACTTTTTCTCTTATAACTGCGGGAAAAGCATGTATTCGTGCTTAATACAACGACACAAGCTGTTTTGGACCGAAACGAGCTAAATCACAACACATCGGTTTTACAAGTGTCTAATACGCGTCAAAACTTTTTCTTCTGTAACTGCGCGTAAAGCATGTATACGTGCTTAATACAACGAAACAAGCTGTTTTAGACTGAAATGAGCTAAATCTGAACACATCGGTTTTACAAGTGTCCCTTTGACACGCGTCAAAACTTTTTCTCTTATAACTGCGCGAAAAGCATGTATTCTTCCTTAATACAGCGAAACAAGCTGTTTTAGACCAAAATGAGCTAAATCACAACACATCGGTTTTACAAGTGTTCCTCTGATGCGCGTCTAAACTTTTTCTCTTATAACTGCGCGAAAAGCATGTATTCGTGCTAAATACAACGAAACAAGCTGTTCTAGACCGAAACGAGCTAAATCTGAACACATCGGTTTTACAAGTGTCCCTGTGACACGCGTCAAAACTTTTTCCCTTATAACTGCGCGAAAAGCATGTATTCTTGCTTAATACAGCGAAACAAGCTGTTTTAGACCGAAACGAGCTAAATCACAACACATCGGTTTTACAAGTGTTCCTCTGATACGCGTCAAAACTTTTTCTCTTATAACTGCGCGAAAAGCATGTATTCGTGCTTAATACAACGAAACAAGCTGTTTTAGACCAAAACGAGCTAGATCTGAACACATCGGTTTTACAAGTGTCTCTCTGATACGCGTCAAAACATTTTCTTCTATAACTGCGCGTAAAGCATGTATTCTTGCTTAATACAACGAAACAAGCTGTTTTAGACCGAAACGAGCTAAATCTGAACACACCGGTTTTACAAGTATCCACGTGATACTCGTCAAAACTTTTTCTCTTATAACTGCGCGAAAAGCATGTATTCTTGCTTAATACAACGAAACAAGCTGTTTTAGACCGAAACGAGCTAAATCACAACACATCGGTTTTACAAGTGTCTCTCTGATACGCGTCAAAACTTTTTCTTCTATAACTGCGCGTAAAGCATGTATTCTTGCTTAATACAACGAAACAAGCTGTTTTAGACCGAAACGAGCTAAATGTGAACACATCGGTTTTACAAGTGTTCCTCTGATACGCGTCAAAACGTTTTCTCTTATAACTGCGCGAAAAGCATGTATTCTTGCTTAATACAACGAAACAAGCTGTTTTAGACCGAAATGAGCTAAATCACAGCACATCGGTTTTACAAGTGTCTCTTTAATATGCGTCAAAACTTTTTCTCTTATAACTGCGCGAGAAGCATGTATTCTTGCTTAATACAGCGAAACAAGCTGTTTTAGACCGAAACGAGCTAAATCACAACACATCGGTATTACAAGTGTTCCACGTGATACTCGTCAAAAATTTTTCTCTTATAACTGCGCGAAAAGCATGTATTCGTGCTTATTACAACGAAACAAGCTGTTTTAGACCGAAACGAGCTAAATCTGAACACATCGGTTTTACAAGTATCCACGTGATACTCGTCAAAACTTTTTCTCTTATAACTGCGCGAAAAGCATGTATTCTTGCTTAATACAACGAAACAAGCTGTTTTAGACCGAAATGAGCTAAATCACAACACATCGGTTTTACAAGTGTCTCTTTAATATGCGTCAAAACTTTTTCTCTTATAACTGCGCGAGAAGCATGTATTCTTGCTTAATACAGCGAAACAAGCTGTTTTAGACCGAAACGAGCTAAATCAGAACACAAAGGTTTTACAAGTGTTCCTCTGATACGCGTCAAAACGTTTTCTCTTATAACTGCGCGAAAAGCATGTATTCTTGCTTAATACAACGAAACAAGCTGTTTTAGACCGAAACGAGCTAAATCACAACACATCGGTTTTACAAGTGTTCCTCTGACACGCGTCAAAACTTTTTCTCTTATAACTGCGCGAAAAGCTTGTATTCTTGCTCAATACAGCGAAACAAGCTGTTTTAGACCGAAATGAGCTAAATCACAACACATCGGTTTTACAACTGTTCCTGTGACACGCGTCAAAACTTTTTCTCTTATAACTGCGCGAAAAGCATGTATTCTTGCTTAATACAACGAAACAAGCTGTTTTAGACCGAAACGAGCTAAATCACAACACATCGGTTTTACAAGTGTCTCTCTGATACGCGTCAAAACTTTTTCTTCTATAACTGCGCGTAAAGCATGTATTCTTGCTTAATACAACAAAACAAGCTGTTTTAGACCGAAACGAGCTAAATCACAACACATCGGTTTTACAAGTGTTCCTCTGATACGCGTCAAAACTTTTTCTCTTATAACTGCGCGAAAAGCATGTATTCTTGCTTAATACAGCGAAACAAGCTGTTTTAGACCGAAACGAGCTAAATCACAACACATCGGTATTACAAGTGTTCCACGTGATACTCGTCAAAACGTTTTCTCTTATAACTGCGCGAAAAGCATGTATTCGTGCTTACTACAACGAAACAAGGTGTTTTAGACCGAAACGAGCTAAATCTGAACACATCGGTTTTACAAGTATCCACGTGATACTCAAAACTTTTTCTCTTATAACTGCGCGAAAAGCATGTATTCTTGCTTAATACAACGAAACAAGCTGTTTTAGACCGAAACGAGCTAAATCACAACACATCGGTTTTACAAGTGTCCCTGTGACACGCGTCAAAACTTTTTCTCTTATAACTGCGCGAAAAGCATGTATTCTTGCTTAATACAGCGAAACAAGCTGTTTTAGACCGAAACGAGGTAAATCACAACACATCGGTTTTACAAGTGTTCCTCTGATACGCGTCAAAACTTTTTCTCTTATAACTGCGCGAAAAGCATGTATTCTTGCTTAATACAACGAAACAAGCTGTTTTAGACCGAAACGAGCTAAATCACAACACATCGGTTTTACAAGCGTTCCTCTGATACGCGTCAAATCTTTTGCTCTTATAACTGCGCGAAAAGCATGTATTCTTGCTTAATACAACGAAACAAGCTGTTTTAGACCGAAACGAGCTAAATCACAACACATCGGTTTTACAAGTGTTCCTCTGATACGCGTCAAATATTTTTATCTTATAACTGCGCGAAAAGCATGTATTCGTGCTTAATACAACAAAACAAGCTCTTTTAGACCGAAACGAGCTAAATCACAACACATCGGTTTTAGAAGTGTCTCTAATACGCGTCAGAACTTTTTCTTCTATAACTGCGCGTAAAGCATGTATTCGTGCTTAATACAACGAAACAAGTTGTTTTAGACCGAAACGAGCTAAATCTGAACACATCGGTTTTACAAGTGTCCCTGTGACAAGCGTCAAATCTTTTTCTCTTATAACTGCGCGAAAAGCATGTATTCTTGCTTAATACAGCGAAACAAGCTGTTTTAGACCGAAACGAGCTAAATCACAACACATCGGTATTACAAGTGTTCCACGTGATACTCGTTCAAACGTTTTCTCTTATAACTGCGCGAAAAGCATGTATTTGTGCTTAATACAACGAAACAAGCTGTTTTAGACCGAAACGAGCTAAATCTGAACACATCGGTTTTACAAGTATCCACGTGATACTCGTCAAAACTTTTTCTCTTATAACTGCGCGAAAAGCATGTATTCGTGCTTAATACAACGAAAAAGCTGTTTTAGACCGAGATGAGCTAAATCTGAACACATCGGTTTTACAAGTATCCACGTGATACTCGTCAAAACTTTTTCTCTTATAACTGCGCAAAAAGCATGTATTCGTGCTTAATACAACGAATCAATTTGTTTTAGACCGAAACGAGCTAAATCTGAACACATCGGTTTTACACGTGTCCCTGTGAGACGCGTCAAAACTTTTTCTCTTATAACTGCGCAAAAAGCATGTATTCGTGCTTAATACAACGAATCAATTTGTTTTAGACCGAAACGAGCTAAATCTGAACACATCGGTTTTACACGTGTCCCTGTGAGACGCGTCAAAACTTTTTCTCTTATAACTGCGCGAAAAGCATGTATTCTTGCTTAATACAGCGAAACAAGCTGTTTTAGACCGAAACGAGCTAAATCGCAACACATCGGTTTTACAAGTGTTCCTCTGATACGCGTCAAATCTTTTTCTCTTATAACTGCGCGAAAAGCATGTATTCTTGCTTAATACAACGAAACAAGCTGTTTTAGACCGAAACGAGCTAAATCACAACACATCGGTTTTACAAGTGTTCCTCTGATACGCGTCTAAACTTTTTCTCTTATAACTGCCCGAAAAGCATGTATTCTTGCTTAATAGAGCGAAACAAGCTGTTTTAGACCGAAACGAGCTAAATCACAACACATCGGTTTTACAAGTGTTCCTCTGATACGCGTCAAAACTTTTTCTCTTATAACTGCGGGAAAAGCATGTATTCGTGCTTAATACAACGACACAAGCTGTTTTGGACCGAAACGAGCTAAATCACAACACATCGGTTTTACAAGTGTCTAATACGCGTCAAAACTTTTTCTTCTGTAACTGCGCGTAAAGCATGTATACGTGCTTAATACAACGAAACAAGCTGTTTTAGACTGAAATGAGCTAAATCTGAACACATCGGTTTTACAAGTGTCCCTGTGACACGCGTCAAAACTTTTTCTCTTATAACTGCGCGAAAAGCATGTATTCTTCCTAATACAGCGAAACAAGCTGTTTTAGACCAAAATGAGCTAAATCACAACACATCGGTTTTACAAGTGTTCCTCTGATACGCGTCTAAACTTTTTCTCTTATAACTGCGCGAAAAGCATGTATTCGTGCTAAATACAACGAAACAAGCTGTTCTAGACCGAAACGAGCTAAATCTGAACACATCGGTTTTACAAGTGTCCCTGTGACACGCGTCAAAACTTTTTCCCTTATAACTGCGCGAAAAGCATGTATTCTTGCTTAATACAGCGAAACAAGCTGTTTTAGACCGAAACGAGCTAAATCACAACACATCGGTTTTACAAGTGTTCCTCTGATACGCGTCAAAACTTTTTCTCTTATAACTGCGCGAAAAGCATGTATTCGTGCTTAATACAACGAAACAAGCTGTTTTAGACCAAAACGAGCTAGATCTGAACACATCGGTTTTACAAGTGTCTCTCTGATACGCGTCAAAACATTTTCTTCTATAACTGCGCGTAAAGCATGTATTCTTGCTTAATACAACGAAACAAGCTGTTTTAGACCGAAACGAGCTAAATCTGAACACATCGGTTTTACAAGTATCCACGTGATACTCGTCAAAACTTTTTCTCTTATAACTGCGCGAAAAGCATGTATTCTTGCTTAATACAACGAAACAAGCTGTTTTAGACCGAAACGAGCTAAATCACAACACATCGGTTTTACAAGTGTCTCTCTGATACGCGTCAAAACTTTTTCTTCTATAACTGCGCGTAAAGCATGTATTCTTGCTTAATACAACGAAACAAGCTGTTTTAGACCGAAACGAGCTAAATGTGAACACATCGGTTTTACAAGTGTTCCTCTGATACGCGTCAAAACTTTTTCTCTTATAACTGCGCGAAAAGCATGTATTCTTGCTTAATACAACGAAACAAGCTGTTTTAGACCGAAATGAGCTAAATCACAGCACATCGGTTTTACAAGTGTCTCTTTAATATGCGTCAAAACTTTTTCTCTTATAACTGCGCGAGAAGCATGTATTCTTGCTTAATACAGCGAAACAAGCTGTTTTAGACCGAAACGAGCTAAATCACAACACATCGGTATTACAAGTGTTCCACGTGATACTCGTCAAAAATTTTTCTCTTATAACTGCGCGAAAAGCATGTATTCGTGCTTAATACAACGAAACAAGCTGTTTTAGACCGAAACGAGCTAAATCTGAACACATCGGTTTTACAAGTATCCACGTGATACTCGTCAAAACTTTTTCTCTTATAACTGCGCGAAAAGCATGTATTCTTGCTTAATACAACGAAACAAGCTGTTTTAGACCGAAATGAGCTAAATCACAACACATCGGTTTTACAAGTGTCTCTTTAATATGCGTCAAAACTTTTTCTCTTATAACTGCGCGAGAAGCATGTATTCTTGCTTAATACAGCGAAACAAGCTGTTTTAGACCGAAACGAGCTAAATCAGAACACAAAGGTTTTACAAGTGTTCCTCTGATACGCGTCAAAACGTTTTCTCTTATAACTGCGCGAAAAGCATGTATTCTTGCTTAATACAACGAAACAAGCTGTTTTAGACCGAAACGAGCTAAATCACAACACATCGGTTTTACAAGTGTTCCTCTGACACGCGTCAAAACTTTTTCTCTTATAACTGCGCGAAAAGCTTGTATTCTTGCTCAATACAGCGAAACAAGCTGTTTTAGACCGAAATGAGCTAAATCACAACACATCGGTTTTACAACTGTTCCTGTGACACGCGTCAAAACTTTTTCTCTTATAACTGCGCGAAAAGCATGTATTCTTGCTTAATACAACGAAACAAGCTGTTTTAGACCGAAACGAGCTAAATCACAACACATCGGTTTTACAAGTGTCTCTCTGATACGCGTCAAAACTTTTTCTTCTATAACTGCGCGTAAAGCATGTATTCTTGCTTAATACAACAAAACAAGCTGTTTTAGACCGAAACGAGCTAAATCTGAACACATCGGTTTTACAAGTATCCACGTGATACTCGTCAAAACTTTTTCTCTTATAACTGCGCGAAAAGCATGTATTCTTGCTTAATACAGCGAAACAAGCTGTTTTAGACCGAAATGAGCTAAATCACAACACATCGGTTTTACAAGTGTTCCTCTGATACGCGTCAAAACTTTTTCTCTTATAACTCCGCGAAAAGCATGTATTCTTGCTTAATACAGCGAAACAAGCTGTTTTAGACCGAAACGAGCTAAATCACAACACATCGGTATTACAAGTGTTCCACGTGATACTCGTCAAAACGTTTTCTCTTATAACTGCGCGAAAAGCATGTATTCGTGCTTACTACAACGAAACAAGGTGTTTTAGACCGAAACGAGCTAAATCTGAACACATCGGTTTTACAAGTATCCACGTGATACTCGTCAAAACTTTTTCTCTTATAACTGCGCGAAAAGCATGTATTCTTGCTTAATACAACGAAACAAGCTGTTTTAGACCGAAACGAGCTAAATCACAACACATCGGTTTTACAAGTGTCCCTGTGACACGCGTCAAAACTTTTTCTCTTATAACTGCGCGAAAAGCATGTATTCTTGCTTAATACAGCGAAACAAGCTGTTTTAGACCGAAACGAGGTAAATCACAACACATCGGTTTTACAAGTGTTCCTCTGATACGCGTCAAAACTTTTTCTCTTATAACTGCGCGAAAAGCATATATTCTTGCTTAATACAACGAAACAAGCTGTTTTAGACCGAAACGAGCTAAATCACAACACATCGGTTTTACAAGTGTTCCTCTGATACGCGTCTAAACTTTTTCTCTTATAACTGCGCGAAAAGCATGTATTCGTGCTTAATACAACGAAACAAGCTGTTTTAGACCGAAACGAGCTAAATCTGAACACATCGGTTTTACAACTGTCCCTGTGACACGCGTCAAAACTTTTTCTCTTATAACTGCGCGAAAAGCATGTATTCTTGCTTAATACAGCGAAACAAGCTGTTTTAGACCGAAACGAGCTAAATCACAACACATCGGTATTACAAGTGTTCCACGTGATACTCGTCAAAACGTTTTCTCTTATAACTGCGCGAAAAGCATATATTCTTGCTTAATACAACGAAACAAGCTGTTTTAGACCGAAACGAGCTAAATCACAACACATCGGTTTACAAGTGTTCCTCTGATACGCGTCTAAACTTTTTCTCTTATAACTGCGCGAAAAGCATGTATTCTTGCTTAATACAACGAAACAAGCTGTTTTAGACCGAAACGAGCTAAATCACAACACATCGGTTTTACAAGTGTCCTCTGACACGCGTCAAAACTTTTTCTCTTATAACTGCGCGAAAAGCTTGTATTCTTGCTCAATACAGCGAAACAAGCTGTTTTAGACCGAAATGAGCTAAATCTGAACACATCGGTTTTACAAGTGTCCCTGTGACAAGCGTCAAATCTTTTTCTCTTATAACTGCGCGAAAAGCATGTATTCTTGCTTAATACAGCGAAACAAGCTGTTTTAGACCGAAACGAGCTAAATCACAACATATCGGTTTTACAAGTGTTCCTCTGATACGCGTCAAAACTTTTTTCTCTTATAACTGCGCGAAAAGCATGTATTCGTGCTTAGTCCAACGAAACAAGCTGTTGTAGACCGAAACGAGGTAAATCTGAACACATCGGTTTTACAAGTGTTCCTCTGATATGCTTCAAATCTTTTTCTCTTATAACTGCGCGAAAAGCATGTATTCTTGCTTAATACAGCGCAACAAGCTGTTTTAGACCGAAACGAGCTGAATCACAACACATCGGTATTACAAGTGTGTCACGTGATACTCGTCAAACTTTTTCTCTTATAACTGCGCGAAAAGCATGTATTCTTGCTTAATACAACGAAACAAGCTGTTTTAGACCGAAACGAGCTAAATCACAACACATCGGTTTTACAAGTGTCTCTCTGATACGCGTCAAAACTTTTCTTCTATAACTGCGCGTAAAGCATGTATTCTTGCTTAATACAACAAAACAAGCTGTTTTAGACCGAAACGAGCTAAATCTGAACACATCGGTTTTACAAGTATCCACGTGATACTCGTCAAAACTTTTTCTCTTATAACTGCGCGAAAAGCATGTATTCTTGCTTAATACAGCGAAACAAGCTGTTTTAGACCGAAATGAGCTAAATCACAACACATCGGTTTTACAAGTGTTCCTCTGATACGCGTCAAAACTTTTTCTCTTATAACTGCGCGAAAAGCATGTATTCTTGCTTAATACAGCGAAACAAGCTGTTTTAGACCGAAACGAGCTAAATCACAACACATCGGTATTACAAGTGTTCCACGTGATACTCGTCAAAACGTTTTCTCTTATAACTGCGCGAAAAGCATGTATTCGTGCTTACTACAACGAAACAAGGTGTTTTAGACCGAAACGAGCTAAATCTGAACACATCGGTTTTACAAGTATCCACGTGATACTCGTCAAAACTTTTTCTCTTATAACTGCGCGAAAAGCATGTATTCTTGCTTAATACAACGAAACAAGCTGTTTTAGACCGAAACGAGCTAAATCACAACACATCGGTTTTACACAAGTGTCCCTGTGACACGCGTCAAAACTTTTTCTCTTATAACTGCGCGAAAAGCATGTATTCTTGCTTAATACAGCGAAACAAGCTGTTTTAGACCGAAACGAGGTAAATCACAACACATCGGTTTTACAAGTGTTCCTCTGATACGCGTCAAAACTTTTTCTCTTATAACTGCGCGAAAAGCATGTATTCTTGCTTAATACAACGAAACAAGCTGTTTTAGACCGAAACGAGCTAAATCACAACACATCGGTTTTACAAGTGTTCCTCTGATACGCGTCTAAACTTTTTCTCTATAACTGCGCGAAAAGCATGTATTCGTGCTTAATACAACGAAACAAGCTGTTTTAGACCGAAACGAGCTAAATCTGAACACATCGGTTTTACAACTGTCCCTGTGACACGCGTCAAAACTTTTTCTCTTATAACTGCGCGAAAAGCATGTATTCTTGCTTAATACAGCGAAACAAGCTGTTTTAGACCGAAACGAGCTAAATCACAACACATCGGTATTACAAGTGTTCCACGTGATACTCGTCAAAACGTTTTCTCTTATAACTGCGCGAAAAGCATATATTCTTGCTTAATACAACGAAACAAGCTGTTTTAGACCGAAACGAGCTAAATCACAACACATCGGTTTTACAAGTGTTCCTCTGATACGCGTCTAAACTTTTTCTCTTATAACTGCGCGAAAAGCATGTATTCTTGCTTAATACAACGAAACAAGCTGTTTTAGACCGAAACGAGCTAAATCACAACACATCGGTTTTACAAGTGTCCCTCTGACACGCGTCAAAACTTTTTCTCTTATAACTGCGCGAAAAGCTTGTATTCTTGCTCAATACAGCGAAACAAGCTGTTTTAGACCGAAATGAGCTAAATCACAACACATCGATTTTACAACTGTTCCTGTGACACGCGTCAAAACTTTTTCTCTTATAACTGCGCGAAAAGCATGTATTCTTGCTTAATACAGCGAAACAAGTTGTTTTAGACCGAAATGAGCTAAATCACAACATATCGGTTTTACAAGTGTTCCTCTGATACGCGTCAAAACTTTTTTCTCTTATAACTGCGCGAAAAGCATGTATTCGTGCTTAGTCCAACGAAACAAGCTGTTGTAGACCGAAACGAGGTAAATCTGAACACATCGGTTTTACAAGTGTTCCTCTGATATGCTTCAAATCTTTTTCTCTTATAACTGCGCGAAAAGCATGTATTCTTGCTTAATACAGCGCAACAAGCTGTTTTAGACCGAAACGAGCTAAATCACAACACATCGGTTTTACAAGTGTTCCTCTGATACGCGTCAAAACTTTTTCTCTTATAACTGCGCGAAAAGCATGTATTCTTGCTTAATACAGCGCAACAAGCTGTTTTAGACCGAAACGAGCTAAATCACAACACATCGGTTTTACAAGTGTTCCTCTGATACGCGTCTAAACTTTTTCTCTTATAACTGCGCGAAAAGCATGTATTCGTGCTTAATACAACGAAACAAGCTGTTTTAGACCGAAACGAGCTAAATCTGAACACATCGGTTTTACAACTGTCCCTGTGACACGCGTCAAAACTTTTTCTCTTATAACTGCGCGAAAAGCATGTATTCTTGCTTAATACAGCGAAACAAGCTGTTTTAGACCGAAACGAGCTAAATCACAACACATCGGTATTACAAGTGTTCCACGTGATACTCGTCAAAACGTTTTCTCTTATAACTGCGCGAAAAGCATATATTCTTGCTTAATACAACGAAACAAGCTGTTTTAGACCGAAACGAGCTAAATCACAACACATCGGTTTTACAAGTGTTCCTCTGATACGCGTCTAAACTTTTTCTCTTATAACTGCGCGAAAAGCATGTATTCTTGCTTAATACAACGAAACAAGCTGTTTTAGACCGAAACGAGCTAAATCACAACACATCGGTTTTACAAGTGTCCCTCTGACACGCGTCAAAACTTTTTCTCTTATAACTGCGCGAAAAGCTTGTATTCTTGCTCAATACAGCGAAACAAGCTGTTTTAGACCGAAATGAGCTAAATCACAACACATCGGTTTTACAACTGTTCCTGTGACACGCGTCAAAACTTTTTCTCTTATAACTGCGCGAAAAGCATGTATTCTTGCTTAATACAGCGAAACAAGTTGTTTTAGACCGAAATGAGCTAAATCACAACATATCGGTTTTACAAGTGTTCCTCTGATACGCGTCAAAACTTTTTTCTCTTATAACTGCGCGAAAAGCATGTATTCGTGCTTAGTCCAACGAAACAAGCTGTTGTAGACCGAAACGAGGTAAATCTGAACACATCGGTTTTACAAGTGTTCCTCTGATATGCTTCAAATCTTTTTCTCTTATAACTGCGCGAAAAGCATGTATTCTTGCTTAATACAGCGCAACAAGCTGTTTTAGACCGAAACGAGCTAAATCACAACACATCGGTTTTACAAGTGTTCCTCTGATACGCGTCAAAACTTTTTCTCTTATAACTGCGCGAAAAGCATGTATTCTTGCTTAATACAGCGCAACAAGCTGTTTTAGACCGAAACGAGCTAAATCACAACACATCGGTTTTACAAGTGTCTCTCTGATACGCGTCAAAACTTTTTCTTCTATAACTGCGCGTAAAGCATGTATTCTTGCTTAATACAACAAAACAAGCTGTTTTAGACCGAAACGAGCTAAATCTGAACACATCGGTTTTACAAGTATCCACGTGATACTCGTCAAAACTTTTTCTCTTATAACTGCGCGAAAAGCAAGTATTCTTGCCTAATACAGCGAAACAAGCTGTTTTAGACCGAAACGAGCTAAATCACAACACATCGGTATTACAAGTGTTCCACGTGATACTCGTCAAAAATTTTTCTCTTATAACTGCGCGAAAAGCATGTATTCGTGCTTAATACAACGAAACAAGCTGTTTTAGACCGAAACGAGCTAAATCTGAACACATCGGTTTTACAAGTATCCACGTGATACTCGTCAAATCTTTTTCTCTTATAACTGCGCGAAAAGCATGTATTCTTGCTTAATACAACGAAACAAGCTGTTTTAGACCGAAATGAGCTAAATCACAGCACATCGGTTTTACAAGTGTCTCTTTAATATGCGTCAAAACTTTTTCTCTTATAACTGCGCGAGAAGCATGTATTCTTGCTTAATACAGCGAAACAAGTTGTTTTAGACCGAAACGAGCTAAATCAGAACACAAAGGTTTTACAAGTGTTCCTCTGATACGCGTAAAAACTTTTTTCTCTTATAACTGCGCGAAAAGCATGTATTCGTGCTTAGTCCAACGAAACAAGCTGTTGTAGACCGAAACGAGGTAAATCTGAACACATCGGTTTTACAAGTGTTCCTCTGATATGCTTCATATCTTTTTCTCTTATAACTGCGCGAAAAGCATGTATTCTTGCTTAATACAGCGCAACAAGCTGTTTTAGACCGAAACGAGCTGAATCACAACACATCGGTATTACAAGTGTGTCACGTGATACTCGTCAAAACTTTTTCTCTTATAACTGCGCGAAAAGCATGTATTCTTGCTTAATACAACGAAACAAGCTGTTTTAGACCGAAACGAGCTAAATCACAACACATCGGTTTTACAAGTGTCTCTCTGATACGCGTCAAAACTTTTTCTTCTATAACTGCGCGTAAAGCATGTATTCTTGCTTAATACAACAAAACAAGCTGTTTTAGACCGAAACGAGCTAAATATGAACACATCGGTTTTACAAGTATCGACGTGATACTCGTCAAAACTTTTTCTCTTATAACTGCGCGAAAAGCATGTATTCGTGCTTAATACAACGAAACAAGCTGTTTTAGACTGAAACGAGCTAAATCTGAACACATCGGTTTTACAAGTGTCCCTGTGACACGCGTCAAAACTTTTTCTCTTATAACTGCGCGAAAAGCACGTATTCATGCCTAATACAACGAATCAAGCTGTTTTAGACCGAAACGAGTTAAATCTGAACACATCGGTTTTACACGTGTCCCTGTGACAGGCGTCAAAACTTTTTCTCTTATAGCTGCGCGAAAAGCACGTATTCTTGTTTAATACAACGAAACAAGCTGTTTTAGACCGAAGCGAGGTAAATCTGAACACATCGGTTTTACAAGTGTCCCTGTGACATGCTTTTAAAAATTTTTCTCTTATAACTGCGCGAAAAGCATGTATTCCTGCTTAATACATCGAGACAAGTTGTTTTAGACCGAAACGAGCTAAATCACAACACATCGGTTTTACAAGTGTTCCTCTGATACACATCAAATCCTTTTCTCTTATAACTGCGCGAAAAGCATGTATTCGTGCTTAATACAACGAAACAAGCTGTTTTAGACCGAAACGAGCTAAATCTGAACACATCGGTTTTAAAAGTGTCCATGTGATACGCGTCAAAACTTTTTCTCTTATAACTGCGCGAAAAGATTGTATGCGTGCTTAATACAACGAAGCAAGCTGTTTTAGACCGAAACGAGCTAAATCACAACACATCGGTTTTACAAGCGTTCCTCTGATACGCGTCAAATCTTTTGCTCTTATAACTGCGCGAAAAGCATGTATTCTTGCTTAATACAACGAAACAAGCTGTTTTAGACCGAAACGAGCTAAATCACAACACATCGGTTTTACAAGTGTTCCTCTGATACGCGTCAAATATTTTTATCTTATAACTGCGCGAAAAGCATGTATTCGTGCTTAATACAACAAAACAAGCTCTTTTAGACCGAAACGAGCTAAATCACAACACATCGGTTTTACAAGTGTCTCTAATACGCGTCAGAACTTTTTCTTCTATAACTGCGCGTAAAGCATGTATTCGTGCTTAATACAACGAAACAAGTTGTTTTAGACCGAAACGAGCTAAATCTGAACACATCGGTTTTACAAGTGTCCCTGTGACAAGCGTCAAATCTTTTTCTCTTATAACTGCGCGAAAAGCATGTATTCTTGCTTAATACAGCGAAACAAGCTGTTTTAGACCGAAACGAGCTAAATCACAACACATCGGTATTACAAGTGTTCCACGTGATACTCGTTCAAACGTTTTCTCTTATAACTGCGCGAAAAGCATGTATTTGTGCTTAATACAACGAAACAAGCTGTTTTAGACCGAAACGAGCTAAATCTGAACACATCGGTTTTACAAGTATCCACGTGATACTCGTCAAAACTTTTTCTCTTATAACTGCGCGAAAAGCATGTATTCGTGCTTAATACAACGAAAAAGCTGTTTTAGACCGAGATGAGCTAAATCTGAACACATCGGTTTTACAAGTATCCACGTGATACTCGTCAAAACTTTTTCTCTTATAACTGCGCAAAAAGCATGTATTCGTGCTTATTACAACGAATCAATTTGTTTTAGACCGAAACGAGCTAAATCTGAACACATCGGTTTTACACGTGTCTCTGTGAGACGCGTCAAAACTTTTTCTCTTATAACTGCGCAAAAAGCATGTATTCGTGCTTAATACAACGAATCAATTTGTTTTAGACCGAAACGAGCTAAATCTGAACACATCGGTTTTACACGTGTCCCTGTGAGACGCGTCAAAACTTTTTCTCTTATAACTGCGCGAAAAGCATGTATTCTTGCTTAATACAGCGAAACAAGCTGTTTTAGACCGAAACGAGCTAAATCGCAACACATCGGTTTTACAAGTGTTCCTCTGATACGCGTCAAATCTTTTTCTCTTATAACTGCGCGAAAAGCATGTATTCTTGCTTAATACAACGAAACAAGCTGTTTTAGACCGAAACGAGCTAAATCACAACACATCGGTTTTACAAGTGTTCCTCTGATACGCGTCTAAACTTTTTCTCTTATAACTGCCCGAAAAGCATGTATTCTTGCTTAATAGAGCGAAACAAGCTGTTTTAGACCGAAACGAGCTAAATCACAACACATCGGTTTTACAAGTGTTCCTCTGATACGCGTCAAAACTTTTTCTCTTATAACTGCGGGAAAAGCATGTATTCGTGCTTAATACAACGACACAAGCTGTTTTGGACCGAAACGAGCTAAATCACAACACATCGGTTTTACAAGTGTCTAATACGCGTCAAAACTTTTTCTTCTGTAACTGCGCGTAAAGCATGTATACGTGCTTAATACAACGAAACAAGCTGTTTTAGACTGAAATGAGCTAAATCTGAACACATCGGTTTTACAAGTGTCCCTGTGACACGCGTCAAAACTTTTTCTCTTATAACTGCGCGAAAAGCATGTATTCTTCCTTAATACAGCGAAACAAGCTGTTTTAGACCAAAATGAGCTAAATCACAACACATCGGTTTTACAAGTGTTCCTCTGATACGCGTCTAAACTTTTTCTTTTATAACTGCGCGAAAAGCATGTATTCGTGCTAAATACAACGAAACAAGCTGTTCTAGACCGAAACGAGCTAAATCTGAACACATCGGTTTTACAAGTGTCCCTGTGACACGCGTCAAAACTTTTTCCCTTATAACTGCGCGAAAAGCATGTATTCTTGCTTAATACAGCGAAACAAGCTGTTTTAGACCGAAACGAGCTAAATCACAACACATCGGTTTTACAAGTGTTCCTCTGATACGCGTCAAAACTTTTTCTCTTATAACTGCGCGAAAAGCATGTATTCGTGCTTAATACAACGAAACAAGCTGTTTTAGACCAAAACGAGCTAGATCTGAACACATCGGTTTTACAAGTGTCTCTCTGATACGCGTCAAAACATTTTCTTCTATAACTGCGCGTAAAGCATGTATTCTTGCTTAATACAACGAAACAAGCTGTTTTAGACCGAAACGAGCTAAATCTGAACACATCGGTTTTACAAGTATCCACGTGATACTCGTCAAAACTTTTTCTCTTATAACTGCGCGAAAAGCATGTATTCTTGCTTAATACAACGAAACAAGCTGTTTTAGACCGAAACGAGCTAAATCACAACACATCGGTTTTACAAGTGTCTCTCTAATACGCGTCAAAACTTTTTCTTCTATAACTGCGCGTAAAGCATGTATTCGTGCCTGATACAACGAAACAAGTTGTTTTAGACCGAAACGAGCTAAATCTGAACACATCGGTAACAAGTGTCCCTGTGACACGCGTCAAAACGTTTTCTCTTATAACTGCGCGAAAAGCATGTATTCTTGCTTAATACAGCGAAACAAGCTGTTTTAGACCGAAACAAGCTAAATCACAACACAAAGGTTTTACAAGTGTTCCTCTGATACGCGTCAAAACTTTTTCTCTTATAACTGCGCGAAAAGTATGTATTCTTGCTTAATACTACGAAACAAGCTGTTTTAGACCGAAACGAGCTAAATCACAACACATCGGTTTTACAAGTGTTCCTCTGATACACGTCTAAACTTTTTCTCTTATAACTGCGCGAAAAGCATGTATTCGTGCTTAATACAGCGAAACAAGCTGTTTTAGACCGAAACGAGCTAAATCACAACACATCGGTTTTACAAGTGTTCCTCTGATACGCGTCAAAACTTTTTCTCTTATAACTGCGCGAAAAGCATGTATTCTTGCTTAATACAGCGCAACAAGCTGTTTTAGACCGAAACGAGCTAAATCACAACACATCGGTTTTACAAGTGTTCCACGTGATACTCGTCAAAACTTTTTCTCTTATGACTGCGCGAAAAGCATGTATTCGTGCTTAATACAACGAAACAAGCTGTTTTAGACCGAAACGAGCTAAATCACAACACATCGGTTTTACAAGTGTCTCTCTAATACGCGTCAAAACTTTTTCTCTTATAACTGCGCGAAAAGCATGTATTCTTGCTTAATACAACGAAACAAGCTGTTTTAGACCGAAACGAGCTAAATCTGAACACATCGGTTTTACAAGTGTTCCTCTAATACGCGTCAAAACTTTTTTCGCTTATAACTGCGCGAAAAGCATGTACTCTTGCTTAGTCCAACGAAACAAGCTGTTTTAGACCGAAACGAGGTAAATCTGAACACATCGGTTTTACAAGTGTCCCTGTGACAGGCCTTTAAAGCTTTTTCTCTTATCACTGCGCGAAAAGCATGTATTCTTGCTTAATACAGCGAAACAAGCTGTTTTAGACCGAAACGAGGTAAATCACAACACATCGGTATTACAAGTGTTCCACGTGATACTCGTTCAAACGTTTTCTCTTATAACTGCGCGAAAAGCATGTATTTGTGCTTAATACAACGAAACAAGCTGTTTTAGACCGAAACGAGCTAAATCTGAACACATCGGTTTTACAAGTATCCACGTGATACTCGTCAAAACTTTTTCTCTTATAACTGCGCGAAAAGCATGTATTCGTGCTTAATACAACGAAAAAGCTGTTTTAGACCGAGATGAGCTAAATCTGAACACATCGGTTTTACAAGTATCCACGTGATACTCGTCAAAACTTTTTCTCTTATAACTGCGCAAAAAGCATGTATTCGTGCTTAATACAACGAATCAATTTGTTTTAGACCGAAACGAGCTAAATCTGAACACATCGGTTTTACACGTGTCCCTGTGAGACGCGTCAAAACTTTTTCTCTTATAACTGCGCAAAAAGCATGTATTCGTGCTTAATACAACGAATCAATTTGTTTTAGACCGAAACGAGCTAAATCTGAACACATCGGTTTTACACGTGTCCCTGTGAGACGCGTCAAAACTTTTTCTCTTATAACTGCGCGAAAAGCATGTATTCTTGCTTAATACAGCGAAACAAGCTGTTTTAGACCGAAACGAGCTAAATCGCAACACATCGGTTTTACAAGTGTTCCTCTGATACGCGTCAAATCTTTTTCTCTTATAACTGCGCGAAAAGCATGTATTCTTGCTTAATACAACGAAACAAGCTGTTTTAGACCGAAACGAGCTAAATCACAACACATCGGTTTTACAAGTGTTCCTCTGATACGCGTCTAAACTTTTTCTCTTATAACTGCCCGAAAAGCATGTATTCTTGCTTAATAGAGCGAAACAAGCTGTTTTAGACCGAAACGAGCTAAATCACAACACATCGGTTTTACAAGTGTTCCTCTGATACGCGTCAAAACTTTTTCTCTTATAACTGCGGGAAAAGCATGTATTCGTGCTTAATACAACGAAACAAGCTGTTTTGGACCGAAACGAGCTAAATCACAACACATCGGTTTTACAAGTGTCTAATACGCGTCAAAACTTTTTCTTCTGTAACTGCGCGTAAAGCATGTATACGTGCTTAATACAACGAAACAAGCTGTTTTAGACTGAAATGAGCTAAATCTGAACACATCGGTTTTACAAGTGTCCCTGTGACACGCGTCAAAACTTTTTCTCTTATAACTGCGCGAAAAGCATGTATTCTTCCTTAATACAGCAAAACAAGCTGTTTTAGACCAAAATGAGCTAAATCACAACACATCGGTTTTACAAGTGTTCCTCTGATACGCGTCTAAACTTTTTCTCTTATAACTGCGCGAAAAGCATGTATTCGTGCTAAATACAACGAAACAAGCTGTTCTAGACCGAAACGAGCTAAATCTGAACACATCGGTTTTACAAGTGTCCCTGTGACACGCGTCAAAACTTTTTCCCTTATAACTGCGCGAAAAGCATGTATTCTTGCTTAATACAGCGAAATAAGCTGTTTTAGACCGAAACGAGCTAAATCACAACACATCGGTTTTACAAGTGTTCCTCTGATACGCGTCAAAACTTTTTCTCTTATAACTGCGCGAAAAGCATGTATTCGTGCTTAATACAACGAAACAAGCTGTTTTAGACCAAAACGAGCTAGATCTGAACACATCGGTTTTACAAGTGTTTCTCTGATACGCGTCAAAACATTTTCTTCTATAACTGCGCGTAAAGCATGTATTCTTGCTTAATACAACGAAACAAGCTGTTTTAGACCGAAACGAGCTAAATCTGAACACATCGGTTTTACAAGTATCCACGTGATACTCGTCAAAACTTTTTCTCTTATAACTGCGCGAAGCATGTATTCTTGCTTAATACAGCGAAACAAGCTGTTTTAGACCGAAACGAGCTAAATCACAACACATCGGTATTACAAGTGTTCCACGTGATACTCGTTCAAACGTTTTCTCTTATAACTGCGCGAAAAGCATGTATTTGTGCTTAATACAACGAAACAAGCTGTTTTAGACCGAAACGAGCTAAATCTGAACACATCGGTTTTACAAGTATCCACGTGATACTCGTCAAAACTTTTTCTCTTATAACTGCGCGAAAAGCATGTATTCGTGCTTAATACAACGAAAAAGCTGTTTTAGACCGAGATGAGCTAAATCTGAACACATCGGTTTTACAAGTATCCACGTGATACTCGTCAAAACTTTTTCTCTTATAACTGCGCAAAAAGCATGTATTCGTGCTTAATACAACGAATCAATTTGTTTTAGACCGAAACGAGCTAAATCTGAACACATCGGTTTTACACGTGTCCCTGTGAGACGCGTCAAAACTTTTTCTCTTATAACTGCGCAAAAAGCTCGTATTCGTGCTTAATACAACGAATCAATTTGTTTTAGACCGAAACGAGCTAAATCTGAACACATCGGTTTTACACGTGTCCCTGTGAGACGCGTCAAAACTTTTTCTCTTATAACTGCGCGAAAAGCATGTATTCTTGCTTAATACAGCGAAACAAGCTGTTTTAGACCGAAACGAGCTAAATCGCAACACATCGGTTTTACAAGTGTTCCTCTGATACGCGTCAAATCTTTTTCTCTTATAACTGCGCGAAAAGCATGTATTCTTGCATAATACAACGAAACAAGCTGTTTTAGACCGAAACGAGCTAAATCACAACACATCGGTTTTACAAGTGTTCCACGTGATACTCGTCAAAACTTTTTCTCTTATGACTGCGCGAAAAGCATGTATTCGTGCTTAATACAACGAAACAAGCTGTTTTAGACCGAAACGAGCTAAATCACAACACATCGGTTTTACAAGTGTCTCTCTAATACGCGTCAAAACTTTTTCTCTTATAACTGCGCGAAAAGCATGTATTCTTGCTTAATACAACGAAACAAGCTGTTTTAGACCGAAACGAGCTAAATCTGAACACATCGGTTTTACAAGTGTTCCTCTAATACGCGTCAAAACTTTTTTCGCTTATAACTGCGCGAAAAGCATGTACTCTTGCTTAGTCCAACGAAACAAGCTGTTTTAGACCGAAACGAGGTAAATCTGAACACATCGGTTTTACAAGTGTCCCTGTGACAGGCCTTTAAAGCTTTTTCTCTTATCACTGCGCGAAAAGCATGTATTTCTGCTTAATACAGCGAAACAAGCTGTTTTAGACCGAAACGAGCTAAATCACAACACATCGGTATTACAAGTGTTCCACGTGATACTCGTTCAAACGTTTTCTCTTATAACTGCGCGAAAAGCATGTATTTGTGCTTAATACAACGAAACAAGCTGTTTTAGACCGAAACGAGCTAAATCTGAACACATCGGTTTTACAAGTATCCACGTGATACTCGTCAAAACTTTTTCTCTTATAACTGCGCGAAAAGCATGTATTCGTGCTTAATACAACGAAAAAGCTGTTTTAGACCGAGATGAGCTAAATCTGAACACATCGGTTTTACAAGTATCCACGTGATACTCGTCAAAACTTTTTCTCTTATAACTGCGCAAAAAGCATGTATTCGTGCTTAATACAACGAATCAATTTGTTTTAGACCGAAACGAGCTAAATCTGAACACATCGGTTTTACACGTGTCCCTGTGAGACGCGTCAAAACTTTTTCTCTTATAACTGCGCAAAAAGCTCGTATTCGTGCTTAATACAACGAATCAATTTGTTTTAGACCGAAACGAGCTAAATCTGAACACATCGGTTTTACACGTGTCCCTGTGAGACGCGTCAAAACTTTTTCTCTTATAACTGCGCGAAAAGCATGTATTCTTGCTTAATACAGCGAAACAAGCTGTTTTAGACCGAAACGAGCTAAATCGCAACACATCGGTTTTACAAGTGTTCCTCTGATACGCGTCAAATCTTTTTCTCTTATAACTGCGCGAAAAGCATGTATTCTTGCATAATACAACGAAACAAGCTGTTTTAGACCGAAACGAGCTAAATCACAACACATCGGTTTTACAAGTGTTCCTCTGATACGCGTCTAAACTTTTTCTCTTATAACTGCCCGAAAAGCATGTATTCTTGCTTATTAGAGCGAAACAAGCTGTTTTAGACCGAAACGAGCTAAATCACAACACATCGGTTTTACAAGTGTTCCTCTGATACGCGTCAAAACTTTTTCTCTTATAACTGCGGGAAAAGCATGTATTCGTGCTTAATACAACGACACAAGCTGTTTTGGACCGAAACGAGCTAAATCACAACACATCGGTTTTACAAGTGTCTAATACGCGTCAAAACTTTTTCTTCTGTAACTGCGCGTAAAGCATGTATACGTGCTTAATACAACGAAACAAGCTGTTTTAGACTGAAATGAGCTAAATCTGAACACATCGGTTTTACAAGTGTCCCTGTGACACGCGTCAAAACTTTTTCTCTTATAACTGCGCGAAAAGCATGTATTCTTCCTTAATACAGCGAAACAAGCTGTTTTAGACCAAAATGAGCTAAATCACAACACATCGGTTTTACAAGTGTTCCTCTGATACGCGTCTAAACTTTTTCTCTTATAACTGCGCGAAAAGCATGTATTCGTGCTAAATACAACGAAACAAGCTGTTCTAGACCGAAACGAGCTAAATCTGAACACATCGGTTTTACAAGTGTCCCTGTGACACGCGTCAAAACTTTTTCCCTTATAACTGCGCGAAAAGCATGTATTCTTGCTTAATACAGCGAAACAAGCTGTTTTAGACCGAAACGAGCTAAATCACAACACATCGGTTTTACAAGTGTTCCTCTGATACGCGTCAAAACTTTTTCTCTTATAACTGCGCGAAAAGCATGTATTGGTGCTTAATACAACGAAACAAGCTGTTTTAGACCAAAACGAGCTAGATCTGAACACATCGGTTTTACAAGTGTCTCTCTGATACGCGTCAAAACATTTTCTTCTATAACTGCGCGTAAAGCATGTATTCTTGCTTAATACAACGAAACAAGCTGTTTTAGACCGAAACGAGCTAAATCTGAACACATCGGTTTTACAAGTATCCATGTGATACTCGTCAAAACTTTTTCTCTTATAACTGCGCGAAAAGCATGTATTCTTGCTTAATACAACGAAACAAGCTGTTTTAGACCGAAACGAGCTAAATCACAACACATCCGTTTTACAAGTGTCTCTCTAATACGCGTCAAAACTTTTTCTTCTATAACTGCGCGTAAAGCATGTATTCGTGCCTGATACAACGAAACAAGTTGTTTTAGACCGAAACGAGCTAAATCTGAACACATCGGTAACAAGTGTCCCTGTGACACGCGTCAAAACGTTTTCTCTTATAACTGCGCGAAAAGCATGTATTCTTGCTTAATACAGCGAAACAAGCTGTTTTAGACCGAAACGAGCTAAATCACAACACATCGGTATTACAAGTGTTCCACGTGATACTCGTTCAAACGTTTTCTCTTATAACTGCGCGAAAAGCATGTATTTGTGCTTAATACAACGAAACAAGCTGTTTTAGACCGAAACGAGCTAAATCTGAACACATCGGTTTTACAAGTATCCACGTGATACTCGTCAAAACTTTTTCTCTTATAACTGCGCGAAAAGCATGTATTCGTGCTTAATACAACGAAAAAGCTGTTTTAGACCGAGATGAGCTAAATCTGAACACATCGGTTTTACAAGTATCCACGTGATACTCGTCAAAACTTTTTCTCTTATAACTGCGCAAAAAGCATGTATTCGTGCTTAATACAACGAATCAATTTGTTTTAGACCGAAACGAGCTAAATCTGAACACATCGGTTTTACACGTGTCCCTGTGAGACGCGTCAAAACTTTTTCTCTTATAACTGCGCAAAAAGCTCGTATTCGTGCTTAATACAACGAATCAATTTGTTTTAGACCGAAACGAGCTAAATCTGAACACATCGGTTTTACACGTGTCCCTGTGAGACGCGTCAAAACTTTTTCTCTTATAACTGCGCGAAAAGCATGTATTCTTGCTTAATACAGCGAAACAAGCTGTTTTAGACCGAAACGAGCTAAATCGCAACACATCGGTTTTACAAGTGTTCCTCTGATAGGCGTCTAAACTTTTTCTCTTATAACTGCCCGAAAAGCATGTATTCTTGCTTATTAGAGCGAAACAAGCTGTTTTAGACCGAAACGAGCTAAATCACAACACATCGGTTTTACAAGTGTTCCTCTGATACGCGTCAAAACTTTTTCTCTTATAACTGCGGGAAAAGCATGTATTCGTGCTTAATACAACGACACAAGCTGTTTTGGACCGAAACGAGCTAAATCACAACACATCGGTTTTACAAGTGTCTAATACGCGTCAAAACTTTTTCTTCTGTAACTGCGCGTAAAGCATGTATACGTGCTTAATACAACGAAACAAGCTGTTTTAGACTGAAATGAGCTAAATCTGAACACATCGGTTTTACAAGTGTCCCTGTGACACGCGTCAAAACTTTTTCTCTTATAACTGCGCGAAAAGCATGTATTCTTCCTTAATACAGCGAAACAAGCTGTTTTAGACCAAAATGAGCTAAATCACAACACATCGGTTTTACAAGTGTTCCTCTGATACGCGTCTAAACTTTTTCTCTTATAACTGCGCGAAAAGCATGTATTCGTGCTAAATACAACGAAACAAGCTGTTCTAGACCGAAACGAGCTAAATCTGAACACATCGGTTTTACAAGTGTCCCTGTGACACGCGTCAAAACTTTTTCCCTTATAACTGCGCGAAAAGCATGTATTCTTGCTTAATACAGCGAAACAAGCTGTTTTAGACCGAAACGAGCTAAATCACAACACATCGGTTTTACAAGTGTTCCTCTGATACGCGTCAAAACTTTTTCTCTTATAACTGCGCGAAAAGCATGTATTCGTGCTTAATACAACGAAACAAGCTGTTTTAGACCAAAACGAGCTAGATCTGAACACATCGGTTTTACAAGTGTCTCTCTGATACGCGTCAAAACATTTTCTTCTATAACTGCGCGTAAAGCATGTATTCTTGCTTAATACAACGAAACAAGCTGTTTTAGACCGAAACGAGCTAAATCTGAACACATCGGTTTTACAAGTATCCACGTGATACTCGTCAAAACTTTTTCTCTTATAACTGCGCGAAAAGCATGTATTCTTGCTTAATACAACGAAACAAGCTGTTTTAGACCGAAACGAGCTAAATCACAACACATCCGTTTTACAAGTGTCTCTCTAATACGCGTCAAAACTTTTTCTTCTATAACTGCGCGTAAAGCATGTATTCGTGCCTGATACAACGAAACAAGTTGTTTTAGACCGAAACGAGCTAAATCTGAACACATCGGTAACAAGTGTCCCTGTGACACGCGTCAAAACGTTTTCTCTTATAACTGCGCGAAAAGCATGTATTCTTGCTTAATACAGCGAAACAAGCTGTTTTAGACCGAAACGAGCTAAATCACAACACATCGGTATTACAAGTGTTCCACGTGATACTCGTTCAAACGTTTTCTCTTATAACTGCGCGAAAAGCATGTATTTGTGCTTAATACAACGAAACAAGCTGTTTTAGACCGAAACGAGCTAAATCTGAACACATCGGTTTTACAAGTATCCACGTGATACTCGTCAAAACTTTTTCTCTTATAACTGCGCGAAAAGCATGTATTCGTGCTTAATACAACGAAAAAGCTGTTTTAGACCGAGATGAGCTAAATCTGAACACATCGGTTTTACAAGTATCCACGTGATACTCGTCAAAACTTTTTCTCTTATAACTGCGCAAAAAGCATGTATTCGTGCTTAATACAACGAATCAATTTGTTTTAGACCGAAACGAGCTAAATCTGAACACATCGGTTTTACACGTGTCCCTGTGAGACGCCTCAAAACTTTTTCTCTTATAACTGCGCAAAAAGCATGTATTCGTGCTTAATACAACGAATCAATTTGTTTTAGACCGAAACGAGCTAAATCTGAACACATCGGTTTTACACGTGTCCCTGTGAGACGCGTCAAAACTTTTTCTCTTATAACTGCGCGAAAAGCATGTATTCTTGCTTAATACAGCGAAACAAGCTGTTTTAGACCGAAACGAGCTAAATCGCAACACATCGGTTTTACAAGTGTTCCTCTGATACGCGTCAAATCTTTTTCTCTTATAACTGCGCGAAAAGCATGTATTCTTGCTTAATACAACGAAACAAGCTGTTTTAGACCGAAACGAGCTAAATCACAACACATCGGTTTTACAAGTGTTCCTCTGATACGCGTCTAAACTTTTTCTCTTATAACTGCCCGAAAAGCATGTATTCTTGCTTAATAGAGCGAAACAAGCTGTTTTAGACCGAAACGAGCTAAATCACAACACATCGGTTTTACAAGTGTTCCTCTGATACGCGTCAAAACTTTTTCTCTTATAACTGCGGGAAAAGCATGTATTCGTGCTTAATACAACGACACAAGCTGTTTTGGACCGAAACGAGCTAAATCACAACACATCGGTTTTACAAGTGTCTAATACGCGTCAAAACTTTTTCTTCTGTAACTGCGCGTAAAGCATGTATACGTGCTTAATACAACGAAACAAGCTGTTTTAGACTGAAATGAGCTAAATCTGAACACATCGGTTTTACAAGTGTCCCTGTGACACGCGTCAAAACTTTTTCTCTTATAACTGCGCGAAAAGCATGTATTCTTCCTTAATACAGCGAAACAAGCTGTTTTAGACCAAAATGAGCTAAATCACAACACATCGGTTTTACAAGTGTTCCTCTGATACGCGTCTAAACTTTTTCTCTTATAACTGCGCGAAAAGCATGTATTCGTGCTAAATACAACGAAACAAGCTGTTCTAGACCGAAACGAGCTAAATCTGAACACATCGGTTTTACAAGTGTCCCTGTGACACGCGTCAAAACTTTTTCCCTTATAACTGCGCGAAAAGCATGTATTCTTGCTTAATACAGCGAAACAAGCTGTTTTAGACCGAAACGAGCTAAATCACAACACATCGGTTTTACAAGTGTTCCTCTGATACGCGTCAAAACTTTTTCTCTTATAACTGCGCGAAAAGCATGTATTCGTGCTTAATACAACGAAACAAGCTGTTTTAGACCAAAACGAGCTAGATCTGAACACATCGGTTTTACAAGTGTCTCTCTGATACGCGTCAAAACATTTTCTTCTATAACTGCGCGTAAAGCATGTATTCTTGCTTAATACAACGAAACAAGCTGTTTTAGACCGAAACGAGCTAAATCTGAACACATCGGTTTTACAAGTATCCACGTGATACTCGTCAAAACTTTTTCTCTTATAACTGCGCGAAAAGCATGTATTCTTGCTTAATACAACGAAACAAGCTGTTTTAGACCGAAACGAGCTAAATCACAACACATCAAGTGTCTCTCTAATACGCGTCAAAACTTTTTCTTCTATAACTGCGCGTAAAGCATGTATTCGTGCCTGATACAACGAAACAAGTTGTTTTAGACCGAAACGAGCTAAATCTGAACACATCGGTAACAAGTGTCCCTGTGACACGCGTCAAAACGTTTTCTCTTATAACTGCGCGAAAAGCATGTATTCTTGCTTAATACAGCGAAACAAGCTGTTTTAGACCGAAACAAGCTAAATCACAACACAAAGGTTTTACAAGTGTTCCTCTGATACGCGTCAAAACTTTTTCTCTTATAACTGCGCGAAAAGTATGTATTCTTGCTTAATACTACGAAACAAGCTGTTTTAGACCGAAACGAGCTAAATCACAACACATCGGTTTTACAAGTGTTCCTCTGATACACGTCTAAACTTTTTCTCTTATAACTGCGCGAAAAGCATTTATTCGTGCTTAATACAACGAAACAAGTTGTTTCAGACCGAAACGAGCTAAATCTGAACACATCGGTTTTACAAGTGTCCCTGTGACACGCGTCAAAACTTTTTCTCTTATAACTGCGCGAAAAGCATGTATTCTTGCTTAATACAGCGAAACAAGCTGTTTTAGACCGAAACGAGCTAAATCACAACACATCGGTTTTACAAGTGTTCCTCTGATACGCGTCAAAACTTTTTCTCTTATAACTGCGCGAAAAGCATGTATTCTTGCTTAATACAGCGCAACAAGCTGTTTTAGACCGAAACGAGCTAAATCACAACACATCGTTTTAACAAGTGTTCCACGTGATACTCGTCAAAACTTTTTCTCTTATGACTGCGCGAAAAGCATGTATTCGTGCTTAATACAACGAAACAAGCTGTTTTAGACCGAAACGAGCTAAATCACAACACATCGGTTTTACAAGTGTCTCTCTAATACGCGTCAAAACTTTTTCTCTTATAACTGCGCGAAAAGCATGTATTCTTGCTTAATACAACGAAACAAGCTGTTTTAGACCGAAACGAGCTAAATCTGAACACATCGGTTTTACAAGTGTTCCTCTAATACGCGTCAAAACTTTTTTCGCTTATAACTGCGCGAAAAGCATGTACTCTTGCTTAGTCCAACGAAACAAGCTGTTTTAGACCGAAACGAGGTAAATCTGAACACATCGGTTTTACAAGTGTCCCCTGTGACAGGCCTTTAAAGCTTTTTCTCTTATCACTGCGCGAAAAGCATGTATTCTTGCTTAATACAGCGAAACAAGCTGTTTTAGACCGAAACGAGCTAAATCACAACACATCGGTATTACAAGTGTTCCACGTGATACTCGTTCAAACGTTTTCTCTTATAACTGCGCGAAAAGCATGTATTTGTGCTTAATACAACGAAACAAGCTGTTTTAGACCGAAACGAGCTAAATCTGAACACATCGGTTTTACAAGTATCCACGTGATACTCGTCAAAACTTTTTCTCTTATAACTGCGCGAAAAGCATGTATTCGTGCTTAATACAACGAAAAAGCTGTTTTAGACCGAGATGAGCTAAATCTGAACACATCGGTTTTACAAGTATCCACGTGATACTCGTCAAAACTTTTTCTCTTATAACTGCGCAAAAAAGCATGTATTCGTGCTTAATACAACGAATCAATTTGTTTTAGACCGAAACGAGCTAAATCTGAACACATCGGTTTTACACGTGTCCCTGTGAGACGCGTCAAAACTTTTTCTCTTATAACTGCGCAAAAAGCATGTATTCGTGCTTAATACAACGAATCAATTTGTTTTAGACCGAAACGAGCTAAATCTGAACACATCGGTTTTACACGTGTCCCTGTGAGACGCGTCAAAACTTTTTCTCTTATAACTGCGCGAAAAGCATGTATTCTTGCTTAATACAGCGAAACAAGCTGTTTTAGACCGAAACGAGCTAAATCGCAACACATCGGTTTTACAAGTGTTCCTCTGATACGCGTCAAATCTTTTTCTCTTATAACTGCGCGAAAAGCATGTATTCTTGCTTAATACAACGAAACAAGCTGTTTTAGACCGAAACGAGCTAAATCACAACACATCGGTTTTACAAGTGTTCCTCTGATACGCGTCTAAACTTTTTCTCTTATAACAGCCCGAAAAGCATGTATTCTTGCTTAATAGAGCGAAACAAGCTGTTTTAGACCGAAACGAGCTAAATCACAACACATCGGTTTTACAAGTGTTCCTCTGATACGCGTCAAAACTTTTTCTCTTATAACTGCGGGAAAAGCATGTATTCGTGCTTAATACAACGACACAAGCTGTTTTGGACCGAAACGAGCTAAATCACAACACATCGGTTTTACAAGTGTCTAATACGCGTCAAAACTTTTTCTTCTGTAACTGCGCGTAAAGCATGTATACGTGCTTAATACAACGAAACAAGCTGTTTTAGACTGAAATGAGCTAAATCTGAACACATCGGTTTTACAAGTGTCCCTGTGACACGCGTCAAAACTTTTTCTCTTATAACTGCCGCGAAAAGCATGTATTCTTCCTTAATACAGCAAAACAAGCTGTTTTAGACCAAAATGAGCTAAATCACAACACATCGGTTTTACAAGTGTTCCTCTGATACGCGTCTAAACTTTTTCTCTTATAACTGCGCGAAAAGCATGTATTCGTGCTAAATACAACGAAACAAGCTGTTCTAGACCGAAACGAGCTAAATCTGAACACATCGGTTTTACAAGTGTCCCTGTGACACGCGTCAAAACTTTTTCCCTTATAACTGCGCGAAAAGCATGTATTCTTGCTTAATACAGCGAAATAAGCTGTTTAGACCGAAACGAGCTAAATCACAACACATCGGTTTTACAAGTGTTCCTCTGATACGCGTCAAAACTTTTTCTCTTATAACTGCGCGAAAAGCATGTATTCGTGCTTAATACAACGAAACAAGCTGTTTTAGACCAAAACGAGCTAGATCTGAACACATCGGTTTTACAAGTGTCTCTCTGATACGCGTCAAAACATTTTCTTCTATAACTGCGCGTAAAGCATGTATTCTTGCTTAATACAACGAAACAAGCTGTTTTAGACCGAAACGAGCTAAATCTGAACACATCGGTTTTACAAGTCTCCACGTGATACTCGTCAAAACTTTTTCTCTTATAACTGCGCGAAAAGCATGTATTCTTGCTTAATACAACGAAACAAGCTGTTTTAGACCGAAACAAGCTAAATCACAACACATCGGTTTTACAAGTGTCTCTCTAATACGCGTCAAAACTTTTTCTTCTATAACTGCGCGTAAAGCATGTATTCGTGCCTGATACAACGAAACAAGTTGTTTTAGACCGAAACGAGCTAAATCTGAACACATCGGTAACAAGTGTCCCTGTGACACGCGTCAAAACGTTTTCTCTTATAACTGCGCGAAAAGCATGTATTCTTGCTTAATACAGCGAAACAAGCTGTTTTAGACCGAAACAAGCTAAATCACAACACAAAGGTTTTACAAGTGTTCCTCTGATACGCGTCAAAACTTTTTCTCTTATAACTGCGCGAAAAGTATGTATTCTTGCTTAATACTACGAAACAAGCTGTTTTAGACCGAAACGAGCTAAATCACAACACATCGGTTTTACAAGTGTTCCTCTGATACACGTCTAAACTTTTTCTCTTATAACTGCGCGAAAAGCATGTATTCGTGCTTAATACAACGAAACAAGTTGTTTCAGACCGAAACGAGCTAAATCTGAACACATCGGTTTTACAAGTGTCCCTGTGACACGCGTCAAAAACTTTTTCTCTTATAACTGCGCGAAAAGCATGTATTCTTGCTTAATACAGCGAAACAAGCTGTTTTAGACCGAAACGAGCTAAATCACAACACATCGGTTTTACAAGTGTTCCACGTGATACTCGTCAAAACTTTTTCTCTTATGACTGCGCGAAAAGCATGTATTCGTGCTTAATACAACGAAACAAGCTGTTTTAAACCGAAACGAGCTAAATCACAACACATCGGTTTTACAAGTGTCTCTCTAATACGCGTCAAAACTTTTTCTCTTATAACTGCGCGAAAAGCATGTATTCTTGCTTAATACAACGAAACAAGCTGTTTTAGGACCGAAACGAGCTAAATCTGAACACATCGGTTTTACAAGTGTTCCTCTAATACGCGTCAAAACTTTTTTCGCTTATAACTGCGCGAAAAGCATGTACTCTTGCTTAGTCCAACGAAACAAGCTGTTTTAGACCGAAACGAGGTAAATCTGAACACATCGGTTTTACAAGTGTCCCTGTGACAGGCCTTTAAAGCTTTTTCTCTTATCACTGCGCGAAAAGCATGTATTTCTGCTTAATACAGCGAAACAAGCTGTTTTAGACCGAAACGAGCTAAATCACAACACATCGGTTTTACAAGTGTTCCCTCTGATACGCGTCTAAACTTTTTCTCTTAAAACTGCGCGAAAAGCATGTATTCGTGCTTAATACAACAAAACAAGCTGTTTTAGACCGAAACGAGCTAAATCACATCACATCGGTTTTACAAGTGTTCCTCTGATACGCGTCTAAACTTTTTCTCTTATAACTGCGCGAAAAAGCATGTATTCGTGCTTAATACAACGAAACAAGCTGTTTTAGACCGAAACGAGCTAAATCTGAACACATCGGTTTTACAAGTGTCCCTGTGACACGCGTCAAAACTTTTTCTCTTATAACTGCGCGAAAAGCATGTATTCTTGCTTAATACAGCGAAACAGGCTGTTTTAGACCGAAACGAGCTAAATCACAACACATCGGTTTTACAAGTGTTCCTCTGATACGCGTCTAAACTTTTTCTCTTATAACTGCGCGAAAAGCATGTATTCGTGCTAAATACAACGAAACAAGCTGTTCTAGACCGAAACGAGCTAAATCTGAACACATCGGTTTTACAAGTGTCCCTGTGACACGCGTCAAAACTTTTTCCCTTATAACTGCGCGAAAAGCATGTATTCTTGCTTAATACAGCGAAACAAGCGGTTTTAGACCAAAACGAGCTAGATCTGAACACATCGGTTTTACAAGTGTCTCTCTGATACGCGTCAAATATTTTCTTCTATAACTGCGCGTAAAGCATGTATTCTTGCTTAATACAACGAAACAAGCTGTTTTAGACCGAAACGAGCTAAATCTGAACACATCGGTTTTACAAGTATCCACGTGATACTCGTCAAAACTTTTTCTCTTATAACTGCGCGAAAAGCATGTATTCTTGCTTAATACAACGAAACAAGCTGTTTTAGACCGAAACGAGCTAAATCACAACACATCGGTTTTACAAGTGTCTCTCTAATACGCGTCAAAACTTTTTCTTCTATAACTGCGCGTAAAGCATGTATTCGTGCCTGATACAACGAAACAAGTTGTTTTAGACCGAAACGAGCTAAATCTGAACACATCGGTAACAAGTGTCCCTGTGACACGCGTCAAAACGTTTTCTCTTATAACTGCGCGAAAAGCATGTATTCTTGCTTAATACAGCGAAACAAGCTGTTTTAGACCGAAACGAGCTAAATCACAACACAAAGGTTTTACAAGTGTTCCTCTGATAAGCGTCAAAACTTTTTCTCTTATAACTGCGCGAAAAGTATGTATTCTTGCTTAATACTACGAAACAAGCTGTTTTAGACCGAAACGAGCTAAATCACAACACATCGGTTTTACAAGTGTTCCTCTGATACACGTCTAAACTTTTTCTCTTATAACTGCGCGAAAAGCATGTATTCGTGCTTAATACAACGAAACAAGTTGTTTCAGACCGAAACGAGCTAAATCTGAACACATCGGTTTTACAAGTGTCCCTGTGACACGCGTCAAAACTTTTTCTCTTATAACTGCGCGAAAAGCATGTATTCTTGCTTAATACAGCGCAACAAGCTGTTTTAGACCAAAATGAGCTAAATCACAACACATCGGTTTTACAAGTGTTCCTCTGATACGCGTCAAAACTTTTTCTCTTATAACTGCGCGAAAAGCATGTATTCTTGCCTAATACAGCGAAACAAGCTGTTTTAGACCGAAACGAGCTAAATCACAACACATCGGTTTTACAAGTGTTCCTCTGATACGGGTCAAAACTTTTTCTCTTATAACTGCGCGAAAAGCATGTATTCTTGCTTAATACAGCGAAACAAGCTGTTTTAGACCAAAATGAGCTAAATCACAACACATCGGTTTTACAAGTGTTCCTCTGATACGCGTCAAAACTTTTTCTCTTATAACTGCGCGAAAAGCATGTATTCTTGCTTATTACAGCGAAACAAGCTGTTTTAGACCGAAACGAGCTAAATCTGAACACATCGGTTTTACAAGTATCCACGTGATACTCGTCAAAACTTTTTCTCTTATAACTGCGCGAAAAGCATGTATTCTTGGTTAATACAGCGAAACAAGCTGTTTTAGACCGAAACGAGCTAAATCACAACACATCGGTTTTACAAGTGTTCCTCTGATACGCGTCAAAACTTTTTCTCTTATAACTGCGCGAAAAGCATGTATTCTTGCTTAATACAGCGCAACAAGCTGTTTTAGACCGAAACGAGCTAAATCACAACACATCGGTTTTACAAGTGTTCCACGTGATACTCGTCAAAACTTTTTCTCTTATGACTGCGCGAAAAGCATGTATTCGTGCTTAATACAACGAAACAAGCTGTTTTAGACCGAAACGAGCTAAATCACAACACATCGGTTTTACAAGTGTCACTCTAATACGCGTCAAAACTTTTTCTCTTATAACTGCGCGAAAAGCATGTATTCTTGCTTAATACAACGAAACAAGCTGTTTTAGACCGAAACGAGCTAAATCTGAACACATCGGTTTTACAAGTGTTCCTCTAATACGCGTCAAAACTTTTTTCGCTTATAACTGCGCGAAAAGCATGTACTCTTGCTTAGTCCAACGAAACAAGCTGTTTTAGACCGAAACGAGGTAAATCTGAACACATCGGTTTTACAAGTGTCCCTGTGACAGGCCTTTAAAGTTTTTTCTCTTATCACTGCGCGAAAAGCATGTATTTCTGCTTAATACAGCGAAACAAGCTGTTTTAGACCGAAACGGGCTAAATCACAACACATCGGTTTTACAAGTGTTCCTCTGATACGCGTCTAAACTTTTTCTCTTAAAACTGCGCGAAAAGCATGTATTCGTGCTTAATACAACGAAACAAGCTGTTTTAGACCGAAACGAGCTAAATCTGAACACATCGGTTTTACGTGTCCCTGTGACACGCGTCAAAACTTTTTCTCTTATAACTGCGCGAAAAGCATGTATTCTTGCTTAATACAGCGAAACAAGCTGTTTTAGACCGAAACGAGCTAAATCACAACACATCGGTTTTACAAGTGTTCCTCTGATACGCGTCTAAACTTTTTCTCTTATAACTGCGCGAAAAGCATGTATTCGTGCCTAATACAACGAAACAAGCTGTTTTAGACCAAAACGAGCTAGATCTGAACACATCGGTTTTACAAGTGTCTCTCTGATACGCGTCAAAACATTTTCTTCTATAACTGCGCGTAAAGCATGTATTCTTGCTTAATACAACGAAACAAGCTGTTTTAGACCAAAACGAGCTAAATCTGAACACATCGGTTTTACAAGTATCCACGTGATACTCGTCAAAACTTTTTCTCTTATAACTGCGCGAAAAGCATGTATTCTTGATTAATACAACGAAACAAGCTGTTTTAGACCGAAACGAGCTAAATCACAACACATCGGTTTTACAAGTGTCTCTCTAATACGCGTCAAAACTTTTTCTTCTATAACTGCGCGTAAAGCATGTATTCGTGCCTGATACAACGAAACAAGTTGTTTTAGACCGAAACGAGCTAACTCTGAACACATCGGTTTTACAAGTGTCCCTGTGACACGCGTCAAAACTTTTTCTCTTATAACTGCGCGAAAAGCATGTATTCGTGCTTAATACAGCGAAACAAGCTGTTTTAGACCGAAACGAGCTAAATCACAACACAAAGGTTTTACAAGTGTTCCTCTGATACGCGTCAAAACTTTTTCTCTTATAACTGCGCGAAAAGCATGTATTCTTGCTTAATACTACGAAACAAGCTGTTTTAGACCGAAACGAGCTAAATCACAACACATCGGTTTTACAAGTGTTCCTCTTATACACGTCTAAACTTTTTTTCTTATAACTGCGCGAAAAGCATGTATTCGTGCTTAATACAACGAAACAAGCTGTTTCAGACCGAAACGAGCTAAATCTGAACACAGCGGTTTTACAAGTGTCCCTGTGACACGCGTCAAAACTTTTTCTCTTATAACTGCGCGAAAAGCATGTATTCTTGCTTAATACAACGAAACAAGCTGTTTTAGACCGAAACGAGCTAAATTACAACACATCGGTTTTACGTGTCTCTCTAATACGCGTCAAAACTTTTTCTCCTATAACTGCGCGAAAAGCATGTATTCTTGCTTAATACAACGAAACAAGCTGTTTTAGACCAAAACTAGCTAAATCTGAACACATCGGTTTTACAAGTGTTCCTCTGATACGCGTCAAAACTTTTTTCTCTTATAACTGCGCGAAAAGCATGTATTCGTGCTTAGTCCAACGAAACAAGCTGTTTTAGACCGAAACGAGGTAAATCTGAACACATCGGTTTTACAAGTGTCCTTGTGACATGCCTTTAAAACTTTTTCTCTTATAACTGCGCGAAAAGCATGTATTCCTGCTTAATACAACGAAACAAGCTGTTTTAGACCAAAACGAGCTAAATCACAACACATCGGTTTTACAAGTGTTCCTGATACGCGTCAAATTTTTTTCTCTTATAACTGCGCGAAAAGCATGTATTCTTGCTTAATACAGCGAAACAAGCTGTTTTAGACCGAAACGAGCTAAATCACAACAAATCGGTTTTAGAAGTGTTCCTCTGATACGCGTCAACTCTTTTTTCTCTTATAGCTGCGCGAAAAGCATGTATTCGTGCTTAGTCCAACGAAACAAGCTGTTTCAGACCGAAACGAGCTAAATCTGAACACAGCGGTTTTACAAGTGTCCCTGTGACACGCGTCAAAACTTTTTCTCTTATAACTGCGCGAAAAGCATGTATTCTTGCTTAATACAACGAAACAAGCTGTTTTAGACCGAAACGAGCTAAATTACAACACATCGGTTTTACAAGTGTCTCTCTAATACGCGTCAAAACTTTTTCTCTTATAACTGCGCGAAAAGCATGTATTCTTGCTTAATACAACGAAACAAGCTGTTTTAGACCAAAACGAGCTAAATCACAACACATCGGTTTTACAAGTGTTCCTCTGATACGCGTCTAAACTTTTTCTCTTATAACTGCGCGAAAAGCATGTACTCGTGCTAAATACAACGAAACAAGCTGTTCTAGACCGAAACGAGCTAAATCTGAACACGTCGGTTTTACAAGTGTCCCTGTGACACGCGTCAAAACTTTTTCTCTTATAACTGCGCGAAAAGCATGTATTCTTGCTTAATACAGCGAAACAAGCTGTTTTAAACCGAAACGAGCTAAATCACAACACATCGGTATTACAAGTGTTCCACGTGATACTCGTCAAAACTTTTTCTCTTATAACTGCGCGAAAAGCATGTATTCGTGCTTAATACAACGAAACAAGCTATTTTAGACCGAAACGAGCTAAATCTGAACACATCGGTTTTACAAGTATCCACGTGATACTCGTCAAAACTTTTTCTCTTATAACTGCGCGAAAAGCATGTATTCTTGCTTAATACAACGAAACAAGCTGTTTTAGACCGAAACGAGCTAAATCACAACACATCGGTTTTACGAGTGTTCTTGATAAGCGTCAAAACTTTTTCTTCTATAACTGCGCGTAAAGCATGTATTCGTGCTTAATACAACGAAACAAGCTGTTTTAGACCGAAACGAGCTAAATCTGAACACATCGGTTTTACAAGTGTTCCTCTGATACGCGTCAAAACTTTTTCTCTTATAACTGCGCGAAAAGCATGTATTCTTGCTTAATACAGCGAAACAAGCTGTTTTAGACCGAAACGAGCTAAATCACAACACATCGGTATTACAAGTGTTCCACGTGATACTCGTCAAAACTTTTTCTCTTATAACTGCGCGAAAAGCATGTATTCGTGCTTAATACAACGAAACAAGCTGTTTTAGACCGAAACGAGCTTATTCTGAACACATCGGTTTTACAAGTATCCACGTGATACTCGTCAAAACTTTTTCTCTTATAACTGCGCGAAAAGCATGTATTCTTGCTTAATACAACGAAACAAGCTGTTTTAGACCGAAACGAGCTAAATCACAACACATCGGTTTTACAAGTGTCTCTCTAATACGCGTCAAAACTTTTTCTCTTATAACTGCGCGAAAAGCATGTATTCTTGCTTAGTCCAACGAAACAAGCTGTTTTAGACCGAAACGAGGTAAATCTGAACACATCGGTTTTACAAGTGTCCTTGTGACACGCATTTAAAACTTTTTCTCTTATAACTGCGCGAAAAGCATGTATTCCTGCTTAATACAGCGAAACAAGCTGTTTTAGACCAAAACGAGCTAAATCACAACACATCGGTTTTACAAGTGTTCCTGATACGCGTCAAATTTTTTTCTCTTATAACTGCGCGAAAAGAATGTATTCTTGCTTAACACAGCGAAACAAGCTGTTTTAGACCGAAACGAGCTAAATCACAACAAATCGGTTTTAGAAGTTTTCCTCTGATACGCGTCAACTCTTTTTTCTCTTATAGCTGCGCGAAAAGCATGTATTCGTGCTTAGTCCAACGAACCAAGCTGTTTTAGACCGAAACGAGGTAAATCTGAACACATCGGTTTTACAAGTGTCCCTGTGACACGCCTTTAAAGCTTTTTCTCTTATCACTGCGCGAAAAGCATGTATTTCTGCCTAATACAGCGAAACAAGCTGTTTTAGACCGAAACGAGCTAAATCACAACACATCGGTTTTACAAGTGTTCCTCTGATACGCGTCTAAACTTTTTCTTCTATAACTGCGCGTAAAGCATGTATTCTTGCTTAATACAACGAAACAAGCTGTTTTAGACCGAAACGAGCTAAATCACAACACATCGGTTTTACAAGTGTCTCTCTAATACGCGTCAAAACTTTTTCTCTTATAACTGCGCGAAAAGCATGTATTCTTGCTTAATACAACGAAACAAGCTGTTTTAGACCGAAACGAGCTAAATCACAACACATCGGTTTTACAAGTGTTCCTCTGATACGCGTCTAAACTTTTTCTCTTATAACTGCGCGAAAAGCATGTACTCGTGCTAAATACAACGAAACAAGCTGTTCTAGACCGAAACGAGCTAAATCTGAACACATCGGTTTTACAAGTGTCCCTGTGACACGCGTCAAAACTTTTTCTCTTATAACTGCGCGAAAAGCATGTATTCTTGCTTAATACAGCGAAACAAGCTGTTTTAAACCGAAACGAGCTAAATCACAACACATCGGTATTACAAGTGTTCCACGTGATACTCGTCAAAACTTTTTCTCTTATAACTGCGCGAAAAGCATGTATTCGTGCTTAATACAACGAAACAAGCTGTTTTAGACCGAAACGAGGTAAATCTGAACACATCGGTTTTACAAGTATCCACGTGATACTCGTCAAAACTTGTTCTCTTATAACTGCGCGAAAAGCATGTATTCTTGCTTAATACAACGAAACAAGCTGTTTTAGACCGAAACGAGCTAAATCACAACACATCGGTTTTACAAGTGTTCTTGATACGCGTCAAAACTTTTTCTTCTATAACTGCGCTTAAAGCATGTATTCGTGCTTAATACAACGAAACAAGCTGTTTTAGACCGAAACGAGCTAAATCTGAACACATCGGTTTTACAAGTGTTCCTCTGATACGCGTCAAAACTTTTTCTCTTATAACTGCGCGAAAAGCATGTATTCTTGCTTAATACAGCGAAACAAGCTGTTTTAGACCGAAACGAGCTAAATCACAACACATCGGCTTTACAAGTGTTCCTCTGATACGCGTCAAAACTTTTTCTCTTATAACTGCGCGAAAAGCATGTATTCTTGCTTAATACAGCGAAACAAGCTGTTTTAGACCGAAACGAGCTAAATCACAACACATCGGTATTACAAGTGTTCCACGTGATACTCGTCAAAACCTTTTCTCTTATAACTGCGCGAAAAGCATGTATTCGTGCTTAATACAACGAAACAAGCTGTTTTAGACCGAAACGAGCTTAATCTGAACACATCGGTTTTACAAGTATCCACGTGATACTCGTCAAAACTTTTTCTCTTATAACTGCGCGAAAAGCATGTATTCTTGCTTAATACAACGAAACAAGCTGTTTTAGACCGAAATGAGCTAAATCACAACACATCGGTTTTACAAGTGTCTCTCTAATACGCGTCAAAACTTTTTCTCTTATAACTGCGCGAAAAGCATGTATTCTTGCTTAATCCAGCGAAACAAGCTGTTTTAGACCGAAACGAGCTAAATCACAACAAATCGGTTTTAGAAGTGTTCCTCTGATACGCGTCTAAACTTTTTCTCTTATAACTGCGCGAAAAGCATGTATTCGTGCTTAATACAACGAAACAAGCTGTTTTAGACCGAAACGAGCTAAATCTGAACACATCGGTTTTACAAGTGTCCCTGTGACACGCGTCAAAACTTTTTCTCTTATAACTGCGCGAAAAGCATGTATTCTTGCTTAATACAGCGAAACAAGCTGTTTTAGACCGAAACGAGCTAAATCACAACACATCGGTTTTACAAGTGTTCCTCTGATACGCGTCTAAACTTTTTCTCTTATAACTGCGCGAAAAGCATGTATTCGTGCTAAATACAACGAAACAAGCTGTTCTAGACTGAAACGAGCTAAATCTGAACACATCGGTTTTACAAGTGTCCCTGTGACACGCGTCAAAACTTTTTCTCTTATAACTGCGCGAAAAGCATGTATTCTTGCTTAATACAGCGAAACAAGCTGTTTTAGACCGAAACGAGCTAAATCACAACACATCGGTTTTACAAGTGTTCCTCTGATACGCGTCAAAACTTTTTCTCTTATAACTGCGCGAAAAGCATGTATTCGTGCTTAATACAACGAAACAAGATGTTTTAGACCAAAACGAGCTAGATCTGAACACATCGGTTTTACAAGTGTCTCTCTGATACGCGTCAAAACATTTTCTTCTATAACTGCGCGTAAAGCATGTATTCTTGCTTAATACAACGAAACAAGCTGTTTTAGACCGAAACGAGCTAAATCTGAACACATCGGTTTTACAAGTATCCACGTGATACTCGTCAAAACTTTTTCTCTTATAACTGCGCGAAAAGCATGTATTCTTGCTTAATACAACGAAACAAGCTGTTTTAGACCGAAACGAGCTAAATCACAACACATCGGTTTTACAAGTGTCTCTCTAATACGCGTCAAAACTTTTTCTTCTATAACTGCGCGTAAAGCATGTATTCGTGCCTGATACAACGAAACAAGTTGTTTTAGACCGAAACGAGCTAAATCTGAACACATCGGTAACAAGTGTCCCTGTGACACGCGTCAAAACGTTTTCTCTTATAACTGCGCGAAAAGCATGTATTCGTGCTTAATACAGCGAAACAAGCTGTTTTAGACCGAAACGAGCTAAATCACAACACAAAGGTTTTACAAGTGTTCCTCTGATACGCGTCAAAACTTTTTCTCTTATAACTGCGCGAAAAGCTTGTATTCGTGCTTAATACAACGAAACAAGCTGTTTCAGACCGAAACGAGCTAAATCTGAACACATCGGTTTTACAAGTGTCCCTGTGACACGCGTCAAAACTTTTTCTCTTATAACTGCGAGAAAAGCATGTATTCTTGCTTAATACAGCGCAACAAGCTGTTTTAGACCAAAATGAGCTAAATCACAACACATCGGTTTTACAAGTGTTCCTCTGATACGCGTCAAAACTTTTTCTCTTATAACTGCGCGAAAAGCATGTATTCTTGCTTAATACAGCGAAACAAGCTGTTTTAGACCGAAACGAGCTAAATCTGAACACATCGGTTTTAAAAGTATCCACGTGATACTCGTCAAAACTTTTTCTCTTATAACTGCGCGAAAAGCATGTATTCTTGGTTAATACAGCGAAACAAGCTGTTTTAGACCGAAACGAGCTAAATCACAACACATCGGTTTTACAAGTGTTCCTCTGATACGCGTCAAAACTTTTTCTCTTATAACTGCGCGAAAAGCATGTATTCTTGCTTAATACAGCGCAACAAGCTGTTTTAGACCGAAACGAGCTAAATCACAACACATCGGTTTTACAAGTGTTCCACGTGATACTCGTCAAAACTTTTTCTCTTATGACTGCGCGAAAAGCATGTATTCTTGCTTAATACAACGAAACAAGCTGTTTTAGACCGAAACGAGCTAAATCACAACACATCGGTTTTACAAGTGTCTCTCTGATACGCGTCAAAACATTTTCTTCTATAACTGCGCGTAAAGCATGTATTCTTGCTTAATACAACGAAACAAGCTGTTTTAGACCAAAACGAGCTAAATCTGAACACATCGGTTTTACAAGTATCCACGTGATACTCGTCAAAACTTTTTCTCTTATAACTGCGCGAAAAGCATGTATTCTTGATTAATACAACGAAACAAGCTGTTTTAGACCGAAACGAGCTAAATCACAACACATCGGTTTTACAAGTGTCTCTCTAATACGCGTCAAAACTTTTTCTTCTATAACTGCGCGTAAAGCATGTATTCGTGCCTGATACAACGAAACAAGTTGTTTTAGACCGAAACGAGCTAACTCTGAACACATCGGTTTTACAAGTGTCCCTGTGACACGCGTCAAAACTTTTTCTCTTATAACTGCGCGAAAAGCATGTATTCGTGCTTAATACAGCGAAACAAGCTGTTTTAGACCGAAACGAGCTAAATCACAACACAAAGGTTTTACAAGTGTTCCTCTGATACGCGTCAAAACTTTTTCTCTTATAACTGCGCGAAAAGCATGTATTCTTGCTTAATACTACGAAACAAGCTGTTTTAGACCGAAACGAGCTAAATCACAACACATCGGTTTTACAAGTGTTCCTCTTATACACGTCTAAACTTTTTTTCTTATAACTGCGCGAAAAGCATGTATTCGTGCTTAATACAACGAAACAAGCTGTTTCAGACCGAAACGAGCTAAATCTGAACACAGCGGTTTTACAAGTGTCCCTGTGACACGCGTCAAAACTTTTTCTCTTATAACTGCGCGAAAAGCATGTATTCTTGCTTAATACAACGAAACAAGCTGTTTTAGACCGAAACGAGCTAAATTACAACACATCGGTTTTACGTGTCTCTCTAATACGCGTCAAAACTTTTTCTCCTATAACTGCGCGAAAAGCATGTATTCTTGCTTAATACAACGAAACAAGCTGTTTTAGACCAAAACTAGCTAAATCTGAACACATCGGTTTTACAAGTGTTCCTCTGATACGCGTCAAAACTTTTTTCTCTTATAACTGCGCGAAAAGCATGTATTCGTGCTTAGTCCAACGAAACAAGCTGTTTTAGACCGAAACGAGGTAAATCTGAACACATCGGTTTTACAAGTGTCCTTGTGACATGCCTTTAAAACTTTTTCTCTTATAACTGCGCGAAAAGCATGTATTCCTGCTTAATACAACGAAACAAGCTGTTTTAGACCAAAACGAGCTAAATCACAACACATCGGTTTTACAAGTGTTCCTGATACGCGTCAAATTTTTTTCTCTTATAACTGCGCGAAAAGCATGTATTCTTGCTTAATACAGCGAAACAAGCTGTTTTAGACCGAAACGAGCTAAATCACAACAAATCGGTTTTAGAAGTGTTCCTCTGATACGCGTCAACTCTTTTTTCTCTTATAGCTGCGCGAAAAGCATGTATTCGTGCTTAGTCCAACGAAACAAGCTGTTTCAGACCGAAACGAGCTAAATCTGAACACAGCGGTTTTACAAGTGTCCCTGTGACACGCGTCAAAACTTTTTCTCTTATAACTGCGCGAAAAGCATGTATTCTTGCTTAATACAACGAAACAAGCTGTTTTAGACCGAAACGAGCTAAATTACAACACATCGGTTTTACAAGTGTCTCTCTAATACGCGTCAAAACTTTTTCTCTTATAACTGCGCGAAAAGCATGTATTCTTGCTTAATACAACGAAACAAGCTGTTTTAGACCAAAACGAGCTAAATCACAACACATCGGTTTTACAAGTGTTCCTCTGATACGCGTCTAAACTTTTTCTCTTATAACTGCGCGAAAAGCATGTACTCGTGCTAAATACAACGAAACAAGCTGTTCTAGACCGAAACGAGCTAAATCTGAACACGTCGGTTTTACAAGTGTCCCTGTGACACGCGTCAAAACTTTTTCTCTTATAACTGCGCGAAAAGCATGTATTCTTGCTTAATACAGCGAAACAAGCTGTTTTAAACCGAAACGAGCTAAATCACAACACATCGGTATTACAAGTGTTCCACGTGATACTCGTCAAAACTTTTTCTCTTATAACTGCGCGAAAAGCATGTATTCGTGCTTAATACAACGAAACAAGCTATTTTAGACCGAAACGAGCTAAATCTGAACACATCGGTTTTACAAGTATCCACGTGATACTCGTCAAAACTTTTTCTCTTATAACTGCGCGAAAAGCATGTATTCTTGCTTAATACAACGAAACAAGCTGTTTTAGACCGAAACGAGCTAAATCACAACACATCGGTTTTACGAGTGTTCTTGATAAGCGTCAAAACTTTTTCTTCTATAACTGCGCGTAAAGCATGTATTCGTGCTTAATACAACGAAACAAGCTGTTTTAGACCGAAACGAGCTAAATCTGAACACATCGGTTTTACAAGTGTTCCTCTGATACGCGTCAAAACTTTTTCTCTTATAACTGCGCGAAAAGCATGTATTCTTGCTTAATACAGCGAAACAAGCTGTTTTAGACCGAAACGAGCTAAATCACAACACATCGGTATTACAAGTGTTCCACGTGATACTCGTCAAAACTTTTTCTCTTATAACTGCGCGAAAAGCATGTATTCGTGCTTAATACAACGAAACAAGCTGTTTTAGACCGAAACGAGCTTATTCTGAACACATCGGTTTTACAAGTATCCACGTGATACTCGTCAAAACTTTTTCTCTTATAACTGCGCGAAAAGCATGTATTCTTGCTTAATACAACGAAACAAGCTGTTTTAGACCGAAACGAGCTAAATCACAACACATCGGTTTTACAAGTGTCTCTCTAATACGCGTCAAAACTTTTTCTCTTATAACTGCGCGAAAAGCATGTATTCTTGCTTAGTCCAACGAAACAAGCTGTTTTAGACCGAAACGAGGTAAATCTGAACACATCGGTTTTACAAGTGTCCTTGTGACACGCATTTAAAACTTTTTCTCTTATAACTGCGCGAAAAGCATGTATTCCTGCTTAATACAGCGAAACAAGCTGTTTTAGACCAAAACGAGCTAAATCACAACACATCGGTTTTACAAGTGTTCCTGATACGCGTCAAATTTTTTTCTCTTATAACTGCGCGAAAAGAATGTATTCTTGCTTAACACAGCGAAACAAGCTGTTTTAGACCGAAACGAGCTAAATCACAACAAATCGGTTTTAGAAGTTTTCCTCTGATACGCGTCAACTCTTTTTTCTCTTATAGCTGCGCGAAAAGCATGTATTCGTGCTTAGTCCAACGAACCAAGCTGTTTTAGACCGAAACGAGGTAAATCTGAACACATCGGTTTTACAAGTGTCCCTGTGACACGCCTTTAAAGCTTTTTCTCTTATCACTGCGCGAAAAGCATGTATTTCTGCCTAATACAGCGAAACAAGCTGTTTTAGACCGAAACGAGCTAAATCACAACACATCGGTTTTACAAGTGTTCCTCTGATACGCGTCTAAACTTTTTCTTCTATAACTGCGCGTAAAGCATGTATTCTTGCTTAATACAACGAAACAAGCTGTTTTAGACCGAAACGAGCTAAATCACAACACATCGGTTTTACAAGTGTCTCTCTAATACGCGTCAAAACTTTTTCTCTTATAACTGCGCGAAAAGCATGTATTCTTGCTTAATACAACGAAACAAGCTGTTTTAGACCGAAACGAGCTAAATCACAACACATCGGTTTTACAAGTGTTCCTCTGATACGCGTCTAAACTTTTTCTCTTATAACTGCGCGAAAAGCATGTACTCGTGCTAAATACAACGAAACAAGCTGTTCTAGACCGAAACGAGCTAAATCTGAACACATCGGTTTTACAAGTGTCCCTGTGACACACGTCAAAACTTTTTCTCTTATAACTGCGCGAAAAGCATGTATTCTTGCTTAATACAGCGAAACAAGCTGTTTTAAACCGAAACGAGCTAAATCACAACACATCGGTATTACAAGTGTTCCACGTGATACTCGTCAAAACTTTTTCTCTTATAACTGCGCGAAAAGCATGTATTCGTGCTTAATACAACGAAACAAGCTGTTTTAGACCGAAACGAGGTAAATCTGAACACATCGGTTTTACAAGTATCCACGTGATACTCGTCAAAACTTGTTCTCTTATAACTGCGCGAAAAGCATGTATTCTTGCTTAATACAACGAAACAAGCTGTTTTAGACCGAAACGAGCTAAATCACAACACATCGGTTTTACAAGTGTTCTTGATACGCGTCAAAACTTTTTCTTCTATAACTGCGCTTAAAGCATGTATTCGTGCTTAATACAACGAAACAAGCTGTTTTAGACCGAAACGAGCTAAATCTGAACACATCGGTTTTACAAGTGTTCCTCTGATACGCGTCAAAACTTTTTCTCTTATAACTGCGCGAAAAGCATGTATTCTTGCTTAATACAGCGAAACAAGCTGTTTTAGACCGAAACGAGCTAAATCACAACACATCGGCTTTACAAGTGTTCCTCTGATACGCGTCAAAACTTTTTCTCTTATAACTGCGCGAAAAGCATGTATTCTTGCTTAATACAGCGAAACAAGCTGTTTTAGACCGAAACGAGCTAAATCACAACACATCGGTATTACAAGTGTTCCACGTGATACTCGTCAAAACCTTTTCTCTTATAACTGCGCGAAAAGCATGTATTCGTGCTTAATACAACGAAACAAGCTGTTTTAGACCGAAACGAGCTTAATCTGAACACATCGGTTTTACAAGTATCCACGTGATACTCGTCAAAACTTTTTCTCTTATAACTGCGCGAAAAGCATGTATTCTTGCTTAATACAACGAAACAAGCTGTTTTAGACCGAAATGAGCTAAATCACAACACATCGGTTTTACAAGTGTCTCTCTAATACGCGTCAAAACTTTTTCTCTTATAACTGCGCGAAAAGCATGTATTCTTGCTTAATCCAGCGAAACAAGCTGTTTTAGACCGAAACGAGCTAAATCACAACAAATCGGTTTTAGAAGTGTTCCTCTGATACGCGTCTAAACTTTTTCTCTTATAACTGCGCGAAAAGCATGTATTCGTGCTTAATACAACGAAACAAGCTGTTTTAGACCGAAACGAGCTAAATCTGAACACATCGGTTTTACAAGTGTCCCTGTGACACGCGTCAAAACTTTTTCTCTTATAACTGCGCGAAAAGCATGTATTCTTGCTTAATACAGCGAAACAAGCTGTTTTAGACCGAAACGAGCTAAATCACAACACATCGGTTTTACAAGTGTTCCTCTGATACGCGTCTAAACTTTTTCTCTTATAACTGCGCGAAAAGCATGTATTCGTGCTAAATACAACGAAACAAGCTGTTCTAGACTGAAACGAGCTAAATCTGAACACATCGGTTTTACAAGTGTCCCTGTGACACGCGTCAAAACTTTTTCTCTTATAACTGCGCGAAAAGCATGTATTCTTGCTTAATACAGCGAAACAAGCTGTTTTAGACCGAAACGAGCTAAATCACAACACATCGGTTTTACAAGTGTTCCTCTGATACGCGTCAAAACTTTTTCTCTTATAACTGCGCGAAAAGCATGTATTCGTGCTTAATACAACGAAACAAGATGTTTTAGACCAAAACGAGCTAGATCTGAACACATCGGTTTTACAAGTGTCTCTCTGATACGCGTCAAAACATTTTCTTCTATAACTGCGCGTAAAGCATGTATTCTTGCTTAATACAACGAAACAAGCTGTTTTAGACCGAAACGAGCTAAATCTGAACACATCGGTTTTACAAGTATCCACGTGATACTCGTCAAAACTTTTTCTCTTATAACTGCGCGAAAAGCATGTATTCTTGCTTAATACAACGAAACAAGCTGTTTTAGACCGAAACGAGCTAAATCACAACACATCGGTTTTACAAGTGTCTCTCTAATACGCGTCAAAACTTTTTCTTCTATAACTGCGCGTAAAGCATGTATTCGTGCCTGATACAACGAAACAAGTTGTTTTAGACCGAAACGAGCTAAATCTGAACACATCGGTAACAAGTGTCCCTGTGACACGCGTCAAAACGTTTTCTCTTATAACTGCGCGAAAAGCATGTATTCGTGCTTAATACAGCGAAACAAGCTGTTTTAGACCGAAACGAGCTAAATCACAACACAAAGGTTTTACAAGTGTTCCTCTGATACGCGTCAAAACTTTTTCTCTTATAACTGCGCGAAAAGCTTGTATTCGTGCTTAATACAACGAAACAAGCTGTTTCAGACCGAAACGAGCTAAATCTGAACACATCGGTTTTACAAGTGTCCCTGTGACACGCGTCAAAACTTTTTCTCTTATAACTGCGAGAAAAGCATGTATTCTTGCTTAATACAGCGCAACAAGCTGTTTTAGACCAAAATGAGCTAAATCACAACACATCGGTTTTACAAGTGTTCCTCTGATACGCGTCAAAACTTTTTCTCTTATAACTGCGCGAAAAGCATGTATTCTTGCTTAATACAGCGAAACAAGCTGTTTTAGACCGAAACGAGCTAAATCTGAACACATCGGTTTTAAAAGTATCCACGTGATACTCGTCAAAACTTTTTCTCTTATAACTGCGCGAAAAGCATGTATTCTTGGTTAATACAGCGAAACAAGCTGTTTTAGACCGAAACGAGCTAAATCACAACACATCGGTTTTACAAGTGTTCCTCTGATACGCGTCAAAACTTTTTCTCTTATAACTGCGCGAAAAGCATGTATTCTTGCTTAATACAGCGCAACAAGCTGTTTTAGACCGAAACGAGCTAAATCACAACACATCGGTTTTACAAGTGTTCCTCTGATACGCGTCAAAACTTTTTCTCTTATAACTGCGCGAAAAGCATGTATTCTTGCTTAATACAGCGAAACAAGCTGTTTTAGACCGAAACGAGCTAAATCTGAACACATCGGTTTTACAAGTGTTCCTCTAATACGCGTCAAAACTTTTTTCGCTTATAACTGCGCGAAAAGCATGTACTCTTGCTTAGTCCAACGAAACAAGCTGTTTTAGACCGAAACGAGGTAAATCTGAACACATCGGTTTTACAAGTGTCCCTGTGACAGGCCTTTAAAGCTTTTTCTCTTATCACTGCGCGCAAAGCATGTATTCGTGCTAAATACAACGAAACAAGCTGTTCTAGACCGAAACGAGCTAAATCTGAACACATCGGTTTTACAAGTGTCCCTGTGACACGCGTCAAAACTTTTTCTCTTATAACTGCGCGAAAAGCATGTATTCTTGCTTAATACAGCGAAACAAGCTGTTTTAGACCGAAACGAGCTAAATCACAACACATCGGTTTTACAAGTGTTCCTCTGATACGCGTCAAAACTTTTTCTCTTATAACTGCGCGAAAAGCATGTATTCGTGCCTAATACAACGAAACAAGCTGTTTTAGACCAAAACGAGCTAGATCTGAACACATCGGTTTTACAAGTGTTTCTCTGATACGCGTCAAAACATTTTCTTCTATAACTGCGCGTAAAGCATGTATTCTTGCTTAATACAACGAAACAAGCTGTTTTAGACCAAAACGAGCTAAATCTGAACACATCGGTTTTACAAGTATCCACGTGATACTCGTCAATACTTTTTCTCTTATAACTGCGCGAAAAGCATGTATTCTTGATTAATACAACGAAACAAGCTGTTTTAGACCGAAACGAGCTAAATCACAACACATCGGTTTTACAAGTGTCCCTGTGACACGCGTCAAAACTTTTTCTCTTATAACTGCGAGAAAAGCATGTATTCTTGCTTAATACAGCGCAACAAGCTGTTTTAGACCAAAATGAGCTAAATCACAACACATCGGTTTTACAAGTGTTCCTCTGATACGCGTCAAAACTTTTTCTCTTATAACTGCGCGAAAAGCATGTATTCTTGCTTAATACAGCGAAACAAGCTGTTTTAGACCGAAACGAGCTAAATCTGAACACATCGGTTTTAAAAGTATCCACGTGATACTCGTCAAAACTTTTTCTCTTATAACTGCGCGAAAAGCATGTATTCTTGGTTAATACAGCGAAACAAGCTGTTTTAGACCGAAACGAGCTAAATCACAACACATCGGTTTTACAAGTGTTCCTCTGATACGCGTCAAAACTTTTTCTCTTATAACTGCGCGAAAAGCATGTATTCTTGCTTAATACAGCGCAACAAGCTGTTTTAGACCGAAACGAGCTAAATCACAACACATCGGTTTTACAAGTGTTCCACGTGATACTCGTCAAAACTTTTTCTCTTATGACTGCGCGAAAAGCATGTATTCTTGCTTAATACAGCGAAACAAGCTGTTTTAGACCGAAACGAGCTAAATCTGAACACATCGGTTTTAAAAGTATCCACGTGATACTCGTCAAAACTTTTTCTCTTATAACTGCGCGAAAAGCATGTATTCTTGGTTAATACAGCGAAACAAGCTGTTTTAGACCGAAACGAGCTAAATCACAACACATCGGTTTTACAAGTGTTCCTCTGATACGCGTCAAAACTTTTTCTCTTATAACTGCGCGAAAAGCATGTATTCTTGCTTAATACAGCGCAACAAGCTGTTTTAGACCGAAACGAGCTAAATCACAACACATCGGTTTTACAAGTGTTCCACGTGATACTCGTCAAAACTTTTTCTCTTATGACTGCGCGAAAAGCATGTATTCGTGCTTAATACAACGAAACAAGCTGTTTTAGACCGAAACGAGCTAAATCACAACACATCGGTTTTACAAGTGTCTCTCTAATACGCGTCAAAACTTTTTCTCTTATAACTGCGCGAAAAGCATGTATTCTTGCTTAATACAACGAAACAAGCTGTTTTAGACCGAAACGAGCTAAATCTGAACACATCGGTTTTACAAGTGTTCCTCTAATACGCGTCAAAACTTTTTTCGCTTATAACTGCGCGAAAAGCATGTACTCTTGCTTAGTCCAACGAAACAAGCTGTTTTAGACCGAAACGAGGTAAATCTGAACACATCGGTTTTACAAGTGTCCCTGTGACAGGCCTTTAAAGCTTTTTCTCTTATCACTGCGCGCAAAGCATGTATTCGTGCTAAATACAACGAAACAAGCTGTTCTAGACCGAAACGAGCTAAATCTGAACACATCGGTTTTACAAGTGTCCCTGTGACACGCGTCAAAACTTTTTCTCTTATAACTGCGCGAAAAGCATGTATTCTTGCTTAATACAGCGAAACAAGCTGTTTTAGACCGAAACGAGCTAAATCACAACACATCGGTTTTACAAGTGTTCCTCTGATACGCGTCAAAACTTTTTCTCTTATAACTGCGCGAAAAGCATGTATTCGTGCCTAATACAACGAAACAAGCTGTTTTAGACCAAAACGAGCTAGATCTGAACACATCGGTTTTACAAGTGTCTCTCTGATACGCGTCAAAACATTTTCTTCTATAACTGCGCGTAAAGCATGTATTCTTGCTTAATACAACGAAACAAGCTGTTTTAGACCAAAACGAGCTAAATCTGAACACATCGGTTTTACAAGTATCCACGTGATACTCGTCAATACTTTTTCTCTTATAACTGCGCGAAAAGCATGTATTCTTGATTAATACAACGAAACAAGCTGTTTTAGACCGAAACGAGCTAAATCACAACACATCGGTTTTACAAGTGTCCCTGTGACACGCGTCAAAACTTTTTCTCTTATAACTGCGAGAAAAGCATGTATTCTTGCTTAATACAGCGCAACAAGCTGTTTTAGACCAAAATGAGCTAAATCACAACACATCGGTTTTACAAGTGTTCCTCTGATACGCGTCAAAACTTTTTCTCTTATAACTGCGCGAAAAGCATGTATTCTTGCTTAATACAGCGAAACAAGCTGTTTTAGACCGAAACGAGCTAAATCTGAACACATCGGTTTTAAAAGTATCCACGTGATACTCGTCAAAACTTTTTCTCTTATAACTGCGCGAAAAGCATGTATTCTTGGTTAATACAGCGAAACAAGCTGTTTTAGACCGAAACGAGCTAAATCACAACACATCGGTTTTACAAGTGTTCCTCTGATACGCGTCAAAACTTTTTCTCTTATAACTGCGCGAAAAGCATGTATTCTTGCTTAATACAGCGCAACAAGCTGTTTTAGACCGAAACGAGCTAAATCACAACACATCGGTTTTACAAGTGTTCCACGTGATACTCGTCAAAACTTTTTCTCTTATGACTGCGCGAAAAGCATGTATTCTTGCTTAATACAGCGAAACAAGCTGTTTTAGACCGAAACGAGCTAAATCTGAACACATCGGTTTTAAAAGTATCCACGTGATACTCGTCAAAACTTTTTCTCTTATAACTGCGCGAAAAGCATGTATTCTTGGTTAATACAGCGAAACAAGCTGTTTTAGACCGAAACGAGCTAAATCACAACACATCGGTTTTACAAGTGTTCCTCTGATACGCGTCAAAACTTTTTCTCTTATAACTGCGCGAAAAGCATGTATTCTTGCTTAATACAGCGCAACAAGCTGTTTTAGACCGAAACGAGCTAAATCACAACACATCGGTTTTACAAGTGTTCCACGTGATACTCGTCAAAACTTTTTCTCTTATGACTGCGCGAAAAGCATGTATTCGTGCTTAATACAACGAAACAAGCTGTTTTAGACCGAAACGAGCTAAATCACAACACATCGGTTTTACAAGTGTCTCTCTAATACGCGTCAAAACTTTTTCTCTTATAACTGCGCGAAAAGCATGTATTCTTGCTTAATACAACGAAACAAGCTGTTTTAGACCGAAACGAGCTAAATCTGAACACATCGGTTTTACAAGTGTTCCTCTAATACGCGTCAAAACTTTTTTCGCTTATAACTGCGCGAAAAGCATGTACTCTTGCTTAGTCCAACGAAACAAGCTGTTTTAGACCGAAACGAGGTAAATCTGAACACATCGGTTTTACAAGTGTCCCTGTGACAGGCCTTTAAAGCTTTTTCTCTTATCACTGCGCGCAAAGCATGTATTCGTGCTAAATACAACGAAACAAGCTGTTCTAGACCGAAACGAGCTAAATCTGAACACATCGGTTTTACAAGTGTCCCTGTGACACGCGTCAAAACTTTTTCTCTTATAACTGCGCGAAAAGCATGTATTCTTGCTTAATACAGCGAAACAAGCTGTTTTAGACCGAAACGAGCTAAATCACAACACATCGGTTTTACAAGTGTTCCTCTGATACGCGTCAAAACTTTTTCTCTTATAACTGCGCGAAAAGCATGTATTCGTGCCTAATACAACGAAACAAGCTGTTTTAGACCAAAACGAGCTAGATCTGAACACATCGGTTTTACAAGTGTCTCTCTGATACGCGTCAAAACATTTTCTTCTATAACTGCGCGTAAAGCATGTATTCTTGCTTAATACAACGAAACAAGCTGTTTTAGACCAAAACGAGCTAAATCTGAACACATCGGTTTTACAAGTATCCACGTGATACTCGTCAAAACTTTTTCTCTTATAACTGCGCGAAAAGCATGTATTCTTGATTAATACAACGAAACAAGCTGTTTTAGACCGAAACGAGCTAAATCACAACACATCGGTTTTACAAGTGTCCCTGTGACACGCGTCAAAACTTTTTCTCTTATAACTGCGAGAAAAGCATGTATTCTTGCTTAATACAGCGCAACAAGCTGTTTTAGACCAAAATGAGCTAAATCACAACACATCGGTTTTACAAGTGTTCCTCTGATACGCGTCAAAACTTTTTCTCTTATAACTGCGCGAAAAGCATGTATTCTTGCTTAATACAGCGAAACAAGCTGTTTTAGACCGAAACGAGCTAAATCTGAACACATCGGTTTTAAAAGTATCCACGTGATACTCGTCAAAACTTTTTCTCTTATAACTGCGCGAAAAGCATGTATTCTTGGTTAATACAGCGAAACAAGCTGTTTTAGACCGAAACGAGCTAAATCACAACACATCGGTTTTACAAGTGTTCCTCTGATACGCGTCAAAACTTTTTCTCTTATAACTGCGCGAAAAGCATGTATTCTTGCTTAATACAGCGCAACAAGCTGTTTTAGACCGAAACGAGCTAAATCACAACACATCGGTTTTACAAGTGTTCCACGTGATACTCGTCAAAACTTTTTCTCTTATGACTGCGCGAAAAGCATGTATTCGTGCTTAATACAACGAAACAAGCTGTTTTAGACCGAAACGAGCTAAATCACAACACATCGGTTTTACAAGTGTCTCTCTAATACGCGTCAAAACTTTTTCTCTTATAACTGCGCGAAAAGCATGTATTCTTGCTTAATACAACGAAACAAGCTGTTTTAGACCGAAACGAGCTAAATCGGAACACATCGGTTTTACAAGTGTTCCTCTAATACGCGTCAAAACTTTTTTCGCTTATAACTGCGCGAAAAGCATGTACTCTTGCTTAGTCCAACGAAACAAGCTGTTTTAGACCGAAACGAGGTAAATCTGAACACATCGGTTTTACAAGTGTCCCTGTGACAGGCCTTTAAAGCTTTTTCTCTTATCACTGCGCGCAAAGCATGTATTCGTGCTAAATACAACGAAACAAGCTGTTCTAGACCGAAACGAGCTAAATCTGAACACATCGGTTTTACAAGTGTCCCTGTGACACGCGTCAAAACTTTTTCTCTTATAACTGCGCGAAAAGCATGTATTCTTGCTTAATACAGCGAAACAAGCTGTTTTAGACCGAAACGAGCTAAATCACAACACATCGGTTTTACAAGTGTTCCTCTGATACGCGTCAAAACTTTTTCTCTTATAACTGCGCGAAAAGCATGTATTCGTGCCTAATACAACGAAACAAGCTGTTTTAGACCAAAACGAGCTAGATCTGAACACATCGGTTTTACAAGTGTCTCTCTGATACGCGTCAAAACATTTTCTTCTATAACTGCGCGTAAAGCATGTATTCTTGCTTAATACAACGAAACAAGCTGTTTTAGACCAAAACGAGCTAAATCTGAACACATCGGTTTTACAAGTATCCACGTGATACTCGTCAAAACTTTTTCTCTTATAACTGCGCGAAAAGCATGTATTCTTGATTAATACAACGAAACAAGCTGTTTTAGACCGAAACGAGCTAAATCACAACACATCGGTTTTACAAGTGTCTCTCTAATACGCGTCAAAACTTTTTCTTCTATAACTGCGCGTAAAGCATGTATTCGTGCCTGATACAACGAAACAAGTTGTTTTAGACCGAAACGAGCTAACTCTGAACACATCGGTTTTACAAGTGTCCCTGTGACACGCGTCAAAACTTTTTCTCTTATAACTGCGCGAAAAGCATGTATTCGTGCTTAATACAGCGAAACAAGCTGTTTTAGACCGAAACGAGCTAAATCACAACACAAAGGTTTTACAAGTGTTCCTCTGATACGCGTCAAAACTTTTTCTCTTATAACTGCGCGAAAAGCATGTATTCTTGCTTAATACTACGAAACAAGCTGTTTTAGACCGAAACGAGCTAAATCACAACACATCGGTTTTACAAGTGTTCCTCTTATACACGTCTAAACTTTTTCTCTTATAACTGCGCGAAAAGCATGTATTCGTGCTTAATACAACGAAACAAGCTGTTTCAGACCGAAACGAGCTAAATCTGAACACAGCGGTTTTACAAGTGTCCCTGTGACACGCGTCAAAACTTTTTCTCTTATAACTGCGCGAAAAGCATGTATTCTTGCTTAATACAACGAAACAAGCTGTTTTAGACCGAAACGAGCTAAATTACAACACATCGGTTTTACAAGTGTCTCTCAAATACGCGTCAAAACTTTTTCTCTTATAACTGCGCGAGAAGCATGTATTCTTGCTTAATACAACGAAACAAGCTGTTTTAGACCAAAACGAGCTAAATCTGAACACATCGGTTTTACAAGTGTTCCTCTGATACGCGTCAAAACTTTTTTCTCTTATAACTGCGCGAAAAGCATGTATTCGTGCTTAGTCCAACGAAACAAGCTGTTTTAGACCGAAACGAGGTAAATCTGAACACATCGGTTTTACAAGTGTCCTTGTGACATGCCTTTAAAACTTTTTCTCTTATAACTGCGCGAAAAGCATGTATTCCTGCTTAATACAGCGAAACAAGCTGTTTTAGACCAAAACGAGCTAAATCACAACACATCGGTTTTACAAGTGCTCCTGATACGCGTCAAATTTTTTTCTCTTATAACTGCGCGAAAAGCATGTATTCTTGCTTAATACAGCGAAACAAGCTGTTTTAGACCGAAACGAGCTAAATCACAACAAATCGGTTTTAGAAGTGTTCCTCTGATACGCGTCAACTCTTTTTTCTCTTATAGCTGCGCGAAAAGCATGTATTCGTGCTTAGTCCAACGAAACAAGCTGTTTTAGACCGAAACGAGCTAAATCTGAACACATCGGTTTTACAAGTATCCTCGTGATACTCGTCAAAACTTTTTCTCTTATAACTGCGCGAAAAGCATGTATTCTTGCTTAATACAACGAAACAAGCTGTTTTAGACCGAAACGAGCTAAATCACAACACATCGGTTTTACAAGTGTTCCTCTGATACGCGTCAAAACTTTTTCTCTTATAACTGCGCGAAAAGCATGTATTCTTGCTTAATACAGCGAAACAAGCTGTTTTAGACCGAAACGAGCTAAATCACAACACATCGGTATTACAAGTGTTCCACGTGATACTCGTCAAACATTTTTCTCTTATAACTGCGCGAAAAGCATGTATTCCTGCCTAATACAACGAAACAAGCTGTTTTAGACAGAAACGAGCTAAATCTGAACACGTCGGTTTTACAAGTATAAACGTGATACTCGTCAAAACTTTTTCTCTTATAACTGCGCGAAAAGCATGTATTCTTGCTTAATACAGCGAAACAAGCTGTTTTAGACCAAAACGAGCTAAATCACAACACATCGGTTTTACAAGTGCTCCTGATACGCGTCAAATTTTTTTCTCTTATAACTGCGCGAAAAGCATGTATTCTTGCTTAATACAGCGAAACAAGCTGTTTTAGACCGAAACGAGCTAAATCACAACAAATCGGTTTTAGAAGTGTTCCTCTGATACGCGTCAACTCTTTTTTCTCTTATAGCTGCGCGAAAAGCATGTATTCGTGCTTAGTCCAACGAAACAAGCTGTTTTAGACCGAAACGAGCTAAATCTGAACACATCGGTTTTACAAGTATCCTCGTGATACTCGTCAAAACTTTTTCTCTTATAACTGCGCGAAAAGCATGTATTCTTGCTTAATACAGCGAAACAAGCTGTTTTAGACCGAAACGAGCTAAATCACAACACATCGGTATTACAAGTGTTCCACGTGATACTCGTCAAAACGTTTTCTCTTATAACTGCGCGAAAAGCATGTATTCTTGCTTACTACAACGAAACAAGGTGTTTTAGACCGAAACGAGCTAAATCTGAACACATCGGTTTTACAAGTATCCACGTGATACTCGTCAAAACTTTTTCTCTTATAACTGCGCGAAAAGCATGTATTCTTGTTTAATACAACGAAACAAGCTGTTTTAGACCGAAACGAGCTAAATCACAACACATCGGTTTTACAAGTGTCTCTCTGATAGGCGTCAAAACTTTTTCTCTTATAACTGCGCGAAAAGCATGTATTCTTGCTTAATACAGCGAAACAAGCTGTTTTAGACCGAAACGAGCTAAATCACAACACATCGGTATTACAAGTGTTCCACGTGATACTCGTCAAACATTTTTCTCTTATAACTGCGCGAAAAGCATGTATTCCTGCCTAATACAACGAAACAAGCTGTTTTAGACAGAAACGAGCTAAATCTGAACACGTCGGTTTTACAAGTATAAACGTGATACTCGTCAAAACTTTTTCTCTTATAACTGCGCGAAAAGCATGTATTCTTGCTTAATACAGCGAAACAAGCTGTTTTAGACCGAAACGAGCTAAATCACAACACAAAGATTTTACAAGTGTTCCTCTGATACGCGTCAAAACTTTTTCTCTTATAACTGCGCGAAAAGCATGTATTCTTGCTTAATACAACGAAACAAGCTGTTTTAGACCGAAACGAGCTAAATCACAACACATCGGTTTTACAAGTGTTCCTCTGATACGCGTCTAAACTTTTTCTCTTATAACTGCGCGAAAAGCATGTATTCGTGCTTAATACAACGAAACAAGCTGTTTTAGACCGAAACGAGCTAAATCTGAACACATCGGTTTTACAACTGTCCCTGTGACACGCGTCAAAACTTTTTCTCTTATAACTGCGCGAAAAGCATGTATTCTTGCTTAATACAGCGAAACAAGCTGTTTTAGACCGAAACGAGCTAAATCACAACACATCGGTATTACAAGTGTTCCACGTGATACTCGTCAAAACGTTTTCTCTTATAACTGCGCGAAAAGCATGTATTCCTGCTTACTACAACGAAACAAGGTGTTTTAGACCGAAACGAGCTAAATCTGAACACATCGGTTTTACAAGTATCCACGTGATACTCGTCAAAACTTTTTCTCTTATAACTGCGCGAAAAGCATGTATTCTTGCTTAGTCCAACGAAACAAGCTGTTTTAGACAGAAACGAGCTAAATCACAACACATCGGTTTTACAAGTGTCTCTCTGATACGCGTCAAAACTTTTTCTTCTATAACTGCGCGTAAAGCATGTATTCTTGCTTAATACATCGAAACAAGCTGTTTTAGACCGAAACGAGCTAAATCTGAACACATCGGTTTTACAAGTGTTCCTCTGATACGCGTCAAAACTTTTTCTCTTATAACTGCGCGAAAAGCATGTATTCTTGCTCAATACAGTGAAACATGCTGTTTTAGACCGAAATGAGCTAAATCACAACACATCGGTTTTACAAGTGTTCCTCTGATACGCGTCAAAACTTTTTCTCTTATAACTGCGCGAAAAGCAAGTATTCTTGCCTAATACAGCGAAACAAGCTGTTTTAGACCGAAACGAGCTAAATCACAACACATCGGTATTACAAGTGTTCCACGTGATACTCGTCAAAAATTTTTCTCTTATAACTGCGCGAAAAGCATGTATTCGTGCTTAATACAACGAAACAAGCTGTTTTAGTCCGAAACGAGCTAAATCTGAACACATCGGTTTTACAAGTATCCACGTGATACTCGTCAAAACTTTTTCTCTTATAACTGCGCGAAAAGCATGTATTCTTGCTTAATACAACGAAACAAGCTGTTTTAGACCGAAATGAGCTAAATCACAACACATCGGTTTTACAAGTGTCTCTTTAATATGCGTCAAAACTTTTTCTCTTATAACTGCGCGAGAAGCATGTATTCTTGCTTAATACAGCGAAACAAGCTGTTTTAGACCGAAACGAGCTAAATAACAACACATCGGTATTACAAGTGTTCCACGTGATACTCGTCAAAACGTTTTCTCTTATAACTGCGCGAAAAGCATGTATTCGTGCTTACTACAACGAAACAAGGTGTTTTAGACCGAAACGAGCTAAATCAGAACACAAAGGTTTTACAAGTTTTCCTCTGATACGCGTCAAAACTTTTTCTCTTATAACTGCGCGAAAAGCATGTATTCTTGCTTAATACAACGAAACAAGCTGTTTTAGACCGAAACGAGCTAAATCACAACACATCGGTTTTACAAGTGTTCCTCTGACTCGCGTCAAAACTTTTTCTCTTATAACTGCGCGAAAAGCTTGTATTCTTGCTCAATACAGCGAAACAAGCTGTTTTAGACCGAAATGAGCTAAATCACAACACATCGGTTTTACAACTGTTCCTGTGACACGCGTCAAAACTTTTTCTCTTATAACTGCGCGAAAAGCATGTATTCTTGCTTATTACAGCGAAACAAGTTGTTTTAGACCGAAATGAGCTAAATCACAACATATCGGTTTTACAAGTGTTCCTCTGATACGCGTCAAAACTTTTTTCTCTTATAACTGCGCGAAAAGCATGTATTCGTGCTTAATACAACGAAACAAGCTGTTTTAGACCGAAACGAGCTAAATCTGAACACATCGGTTTTACAACTGTCCCTGTGACACGCGTCAAAACTTTTTCTCTTATAACTGCGCGAAAAGCATGTATTCTTGCTTAATACAGCGAAACAAGCTGTTTTAGACCGAAACGAGCTAAATCACAACACATCGGTATTACAAGTGTTCCACGTGATACTCGTCAAAACGTTTTCTCTTATAACTGCGCGAAAAGCATGTATTCGTGCTTACTACAACGAAACAATGTGTTTTAGACCGAAACGAGCTAAATCTGAACACATCGGTTTTACAAGTATCCACGTGATACTCGTCAAAACTTTTTCTCTTATAACTGCGCGAAAAGCATGTATTCTTGCTTAATACAACGAAACAAGCTGTTTTAGACCGAAACGAGCTAAATCACAACACATCGGTTTTACAAGTGTTCCTCTGATATGCTTCAAATCTTTTTCTCTTATAACTGCGCGAAAAGCATGTATTCTTGCTTATTACAGCGCAACAAGCTGTTTTAGACCGAAACGAGCTGAATCACAACACATCGGTATTACAAGTGTGTCACGTGATACTCGTCAAAACTTTTTCTCTTATAACTGCGCGAAAAGCATGTATTCTTGCTTACTACAACGAAACAAGCTGTTTTAGACCGAAACGAGCTAAATCACAACACATCGGTTTTACAAATGTCTCTCTGATACGCGTCAAAACTTTTTCTTCTATAACTGCGCGTAAAGCATGTATTCTTGCTTAATACAACAAAACAAGCTGTTTTAGACCGAAACGAGCTAAATCTGAACACATCGGTTTTACAAGTATCCACGTGATACTCATCAAAACTTTTTCTCTTATAACTGCGCGAAAAGCATGTATTCTTGCTTAATACAGCGAAACAAGCTGTTTTAGACCGAAATGAGCTAAATCACAACACATCGGTTTTACAAGTGTTCCTCTGATACGCGTCAAAACTTTTTCTCTTATAACTGCGCGAAAAGCATGTATTCTTGCTTAATACAGCGAAACAAGCTGTTTTAGACCGAAACGAGCTAAATCACAACACATCGGTATTACAAGTGTTCCACGTGATACTCGTCAAAACGTTTTCTCTTATAACTGCGCGAAAAGCATGTATTCGTGCTTACTACAACGAAACAAGGTGTTTTAGACCGAAACGAGCTAAATCTGAACACATCGGTTTTACAAGTATCCACGTGATACTCGTCAAAACTTTTTCTCTTATAACTGCGCGAAAAGCATGTATTCTTGCTTAATACAACGAAACAAGCTGTTTTAGACCGAAACGAGCTAAATCACAACACATCGGTTTTACAAGTGTCCCTGTGACACGCGTCAAAACTTTTTCTCTTATAACTGCGCGAAAAGCATGTATTCTTGCTTAATACAGCGAAACAAGCTGTTTTAGACCGAAACGAGCTAAATCACAACACATCGGTTTTACAAGTGTTCCTCTGATACGCGTCAAAACTTTTTCTCTTATAACTGCGCGAAAAGCATGTATTCTTGCTTAATACAACGAAACAAGCTGTTTTAGACCGAAACGAGCTAAATCACAACACATCGGTTTTACAAGTGTTCCTCTGATACGCGTCTAAACTTTTTCTCTTATAACTGCGCGAAAAGCATGTATTCGTGCTTAATACAACGAAACAAGCTGTTTTAGACCGAAACGAGCTAAATCTGAACACATCGGTTTTACAACTGTCCCTGTGACACGCGTCAAAACTTTTTCTCTTATAACTGCGCGAAAAGCATGTATTCTTGCTTAATACAGCGAAACAAGCTGTTTTAGACCGAAACGAGCTAAATCACAACACATCGGTATTACAAGTGTTCCACGTGATACTCGTCGAAACGTTTTCTCTTATAACTGCGCGAAAAGCATGTATTCGTGCTTACTACAACGAAACAATGTGTTTTAGACCGAAACGAGCTAAATCTGAACACATCGGTTTTACAAGTATCCACGTGATACTCGTCAAAACTTTTTCTCTTATAACTGCGCGAAAAGCATGTATTCTCGCTTAATACAACGAAACAAGCTGTTTTAGACCGAAACGAGCTAAATCACAACACATCGGTTTTACAAGTGTCCCTGTGACACGCGTCAAAACTTTTTCTCTTATAACTGCGCGAAAAGCATGTATTCTTGCTTAATACAGCGAAACAAGCTGTTTTAGACCGAAACGAGCTAAATCACAACACATCGGTTTTACAAGTGTTCCTCTGATACGCGTCAAAACTTTTTCTCTTATAACTGCGCGAAAAGCATGTATTCTTGCTTAATACAACGAAACAAGCTGTTTTAGACCGAAACGAGCTAAATCACAACACATCGGTTTTACAAGTGTTCCTCTGATACGCGTCTAAACTTTTTCTCTTATAACTGCGCGAAAAGCATGTATTCGTGCTTAATACAACGAAACAAGCTGTTTTAGACCGAAACGAGCTAAATCTGAACACATCGGTTTTACAACTGTCCCTGTGACACGCGTCAAAACTTTTTCTCTTATAACTGCGCGAAAAGCATGTATTCTTGCTTAATACAGCGAAACAAGCTGTTTTAGACCGAAACGAGCTAAATCACAACACATCGGTATTACAAGTGTTCCACGTGATACTCGTCAAAACGTTTTCTCTTATAACTGCGCGAAAAGCATATATTCTTGCTTAATACAACGAAACAAGCTGTTTTAGACCGAAACGAGCTAAATCACAACACATCGGTTTTACAAGTGTTCCTCTGATACGCGTCTAAACGTTTTCTCTTATAACTGCGCGAAAAGCATATATTCTTGCTTAATACAACGAAACAAGCTGTTTTAGACCGAAACGAGCTAAATCACAACACATCGGTTTTACAAGTGTCCCTCTGACACGCGTCAAAACTTTTTCTCTTATAACTGCGCGAAAAGCTTGTATTCTTGCTCAATACAGCGAAACAAGCTGTTTTAGACCGAAATGAGCTAAATCACAACACATCGGTTTTACAACTGTTCCTGTGACACGCGTCAAAACTTTTTCTCTTATAACTGCGCGAAAAGCATGTATTCTTGCTTAATACAGCGAAACAAGTTGTTTTAGACCGAAATGAGCTAAATCACAACATATCGGTTTTACAAGTGTTCCTCTGATACGCGTCAAAACTTTTTTCTCTTATAACTGCGCGAAAAGCATGTATTCGTGCTTAGTCCAACGAAACAAGCTGTTGTAGACCGAAACGAGGTAAATCTGAACACATCGGTTTTACAAGTGTTCCTCTGATATGCTTCAAATCTTTTTCTCTTATAACTGCGCGAAAAGCATGTATTCTTGCTTAATACAGCGCAACAAGCTGTTTTAGACCGAAACGAGTTGAATCACAACACATCGGTATTACAAGTGTGTCACGTGATACTCGTCAAAACTTTTTCTCTTATAACTGCGCGAAAAGCATGTATTCTTGCTTAATACAACGAAACAAGCTGTTTTAGACCGAAACGAGCTAAATCACAACACATCGGTTTTACAAGTGTCTCTCTGATACGCGTCAAAACTTTTTCTTCTATAACTGCGCGTAAAGCATGTATTCTTGCTTAATACAACAAAACAAGCTGTTTTAGACCGAAACGAGCTAAATCTGAACACATCGGTTTTACAAGTATCCACGTGATACTCGTCAAAACTTTTTCTCTTATAACTGCGCGAAAAGCATGTATTCTTGCTTAATACAGCGAAACAAGCTGTTTTAGACCGAAATGAGCTAAATCACAACACATCGGTTTTACAAGTGTTCCTCTGATACGCGTCAAAACTTTTTCTCTTATAACTGCGCGAAAAGCATGTATTCTTGCTTAATACAGCGAAACAAGCTGTTTTAGACCGAAACGAGCTAAATCACAACACATCGGTATTACAAGTGTTCCACGTGATACTCGTCAAAACGTTTTCTCTTATAACTGCGCGAAAATCATGTATTCGTGCTTACTACAACGAAACAAGGTGTTTTAGACCGAAACGAGCTAAATGTGAACACATCGGTTTTACAAGTATCCACGTGATACTCGTCTAAACTTTTTCTCTTATAACTGCGCGAAAAGCATGTATTCTTGCTTAATACAACGAAACAAGCTGTTTTAGACCGAAACGAGCTAAATCACAACACATCGGTTTTACAAGTGTCCCTGTGACACGCGTCAAAACTTTTTCTCTTATAACTGCGCGAAAAGCATGTATTCTTGCTTAATACAGCGAAACAAGCTGTTTTAGACCGAAACGAGCTAAATCACAACACATCGGTTTTACAAGTGTTCCTCTGATACGCGTCAAAACTTTTTCTCTTATAACTGCGCGAAAAGCATGTATTCTTGCTTAATACAACGAAACAAGCTGTTTTAGACCGAAACGAGCTAAATCACAACACATCGGTTTTACAAGTGTTCCTCTGATACTCGTCTAAACTTTTTCTCTTATAACTGCGCGAAAAGCATGTATTCGTGCTTAATACAACAAAACAAGCTGTTTTAGACCGAAACGAGCTAAATCTGAACACATCGGTTTTACAACTGTCCCTGTGACACGCGTCAAAACTTTTTCTCTTATAACTGCGCGAAAAGCATGTATTCTTGCTTAATACAGCGAAACAAGCTGTTTTAGACCGAAACGAGCTAAATCACAACACATCGGTATTACAAGTGTTCCACGTGATACTCGTCAAAACGTTTTCTCTTATAACTGCGCGAAAAGCATATATTCTTGCTTAATACAACGAAACAAGCTGTTTTAGACCGAAACGAGCTAAATCACAACACATCGGTTTTACAAGTGTTCCTCTGATACGCGTCTAAACTTTTTCTCTTATAACTGCGCGAAAAGCATGTATTCTTGCCTAATACAACGAAACAAGCTGTTTTAGACCGAAACGAGCTAAATCACAACACATCGGTTTTACAAGTGTCCCTCTGACACGCGTCAAAACTTTTTCTCTTATAACTGCGCGAAAAGCTTGTATTCTTGCTCAATACAGCGAAACAAGCTGTTTTAGACCAAAATGAGCTAAATCACAACACATCGGTTTTACAACTGTTCCTGTGACACGCGTCAAAACTTTTTCTCTTATAACTGCGCGAAAAGCATGTATTCTTGCTTAATACAGCGAAACAAGTTGTTTTAGACCGAAATGAGCTAAATCACAACATATCGGTTTTACAAGTGTTCCTCTGATACGCGTCAAAACTTTTTTCTCTTATAACTGCGCGAAAAGCATGTATTCGTGCTTACTACAACGAAACAAGGTGTTTTAGACCGAAACGAGCTAAATCTGAACACATCGGTTTTACAAGTATCCACGTGATACTCGTCAAAACTTTTTCTCTTATAACTGCGCGAAAAGCATGTATTCTTGCTTAATACAACGAAACAAGCTGTTTTAGACCGAAACGAGCTAAATCACAACACATCGGTTTTACAAGTGTCCCTGTGACACGCGTCAAAACTTTTTCTCTTATAACTGCGCGAAAAGCATGTATTCTTGCTTAATACAGCGAAACAAGCTGTTTTAGACCGAAACGAGCTAAATCACAACACATCGGTTTTACAAGTGTTCCTCTGATACGCGTCAAAACTTTTTCTCTTATAACTGCGCGAAAAGCATGTATTCTTGCTTAATACAACGAAACAAGCTGTTTTAGACCGAAACGAGCTAAATCACAACACATCGGTTTTACAAGTGTTCCTCTGATACGCGTCTAAACTTTTTCTCTTATAACTGCGCGAAAAGCATGTATTCGTGCTTAATACAACGAAACAAGCTGTTTTAGACCGAAACGAGCTAAATCTGAACACATCGGTTTTACAACTGTCCCTGTGACACGCGTCAAAACTTTTTCTCTTATAACTGCGCGAAAAGCATGTATTCTTGCTTAATACAGCGAAACAAGCTGTTTTAGACCGAAACGAGCTAAATCACAACACATCGGTATTACAAGTGTTCCACGTGATACTCGTCAAAACGTTTTCTCTTATAACTGCGCGAAAAGCATGTATTCGTGCTTACTACAACGAAACAATGTGTTTTAGACCGAAACGAGCTAAATCTGAACACATCGGTTTTACAAGTATCCACGTGATACTCGTCAAAACTTTTTCTCTTATAACTGCGCGAAAAGCATGTATTCTTGCTTAATACAACGAAACAAGCTGTTTTAGACCGAAACGAGCTAAATCACAACACATCGGTTTTACAAGTGTCCCTGTGACACGCGTCAAACCTTTTTCTCTTATAACTGCGCGAAAAGCATGTATTCTTGCTTAATACAGCGAAACAAGCTGTTTTAGACCGAAACGAGCTAAATCACAACACATCGGTTTTACAAGTGTTCCTCTGATACGCGTCAAAACTTTTTCAATTATAACTGCGCGAAAAGCATGTATTCTTGCCTAATACAACGAAACAAGCTGTTTTAGACCGAAACGAGCTAAATCACAACACATCGGTTTTACAAGTGTTCCTCTGATACGCGTCTAAACTTTTTCTCTTATAACTGCGCGAAAAGCATGTATTCGTGCTTAATACAACGAAACAAGCTGTTTTAGACCGAAACGAGCTAAATCTGAACACATCGGTTTTACAACTGTCCCTGTGACACGCGTCAAAACTTTTTCTCTTATAACTGCGCGAAAAGCATGTATTCTTGCCTAATACAGCGAAACAAGCTGTTTTAGACCGAAACGAGCTAAATCACAACATATCGGTTTTACAAGTGTTCCTCTGATACGCGTCAAAACTTTTTTCTCTTATAACTGCGCGAAAAGCCTGTATTCGTGCTTAGTCCAACGAAACAAGCTGTTGTAGACCGAAACGAGGTAAATCTGAACACATCGGTTTTACAAGTGTTCCTCTGATATGCTTCAAATCTTTTTCTCTTATAACTGCGCGAAAAGCATGTATTCTTGCTTAATACAGCGCAACAAGCTGTTTTAGACCGAAACGAGCTGAATCACAACACATCGGTATTACAAGTGTGTCACGTGATACTCGTCAAAACTTTTTCTCTTATAACTGCGCGAAAAGCATGTATTCTTGCTTAATACAACGAAACAAGCTGTTTTAGACCGAAACGAGCTAAATCACAACACATCGGTTTTACAAGTGTCTCTCTGATACGCGTCAAAACTTTTTCTTCTATAACTGCGCGTAAAGCATGTATTCTTGCTTAATACAACAAAACAAGCTGTTTTAGACCGAAACGAGCTAAATCTGAACACATCGGTTTTACAAGTATCCACGTGATACTCGTCAAAACTTTTTCTCTTATAACTGCGCGAAAAGCATGTATTCTTGCTTAATACAGCGAAACAAGCTGTTTTAGACCGAAATGAGCTAAATCACAACACCGGTTTTACAAGTGTTCCTCTGATACGCGTCAAACCTTTTTCTCTTATAACTGCGCGAAAAGCATGTATTCTTGCTTAATACAGCGAAACAAGCTGTTTTAGACCGAAACGAGCTAAATCACAACACATCGGTATTACAAGTGTTCCACGTGATACTCGTCAAAACGTTTTCTCTTATAACTGCGCGAAAAGCATGTATTCGTGCTTACTACAACGCAACAAGGTGTTTTAGACCGAAACGAGCTAAATCTGAACACATCGGTTTTACAAGTATCCACGTGATACTCGTCAAAACTTTTTCTCTTATAACTGCGCGAAAAGCATGTATTCTTGCTTAATACAACGAAACAAGTTGTTTTAGACCGAAACGAGCTAAATCACAACACATCGGTTTTACAAGTGTCCCTGTGACACGCGTCAAAACATTTTCTCTTATAACTGCGCGAAAAGCATGTATTCTTGCTTAATACAGCGAAACAAGCTGTTTTAGACCGAAACGAGCTAAATCACAACACATCGGTTTTACAAGTGTTCCTCTGATACGCGTCAAAACTTTTTCTCTTATAACTGCGCGAAAAGCATGTATTCTTGCTTAATACAACGAAACAAGCTGTTTTAGACCGAAACGAGCTAAATCACAACACATCGGTTTTACAAGTGTTCCTCTGATACGCGTCTAAACTTTTTCTCTTATAACTGCGCGAAAAGCATGTATTCGTGCTTAATACAACGAAACAAGCTGTTTTAGACCGAAACGAGTTAAATCTGAACACATCGGTTTTACAACTGTCCCTGTGACACGCGTCAAAACTTTTTCTCTTATAACTGCGCGAAAAGCATGTATTCTTGCTTAATACAGCGAAACAAGCTGTTTTAGACCGAAACGAGCTAAATCACAACACATCGGTATTACAAGTGTTCCTCTGATACGCGTCGAAACTTTTTCTCTTATAACTGCGCGAAAAGCATGTATTCTTGCTCAATACAGTGAAACAAGCTGTTTTAGATCGAAATGAGCTAAATCACAACACATCGGTTTTACAAGTGTTCCTCTGATACGCGTCAAAACTTTTTCTCTTATAACTGCGCGAAAAGCAAGTATTCTTGCCTAATACAGCGAAACAAGCTGTTTTAGACCGAAACGAGCTAAATCACAACACATCGGTATTACAAGTGTTCCACGTGATACTCGTCAAAAATTTTTCTCTTATAACTGCGCGAAAAGCATGTATTCGTGCTTAATACAACGAAACAAGCTGTTTTAGACCGAAACGAGCTAAATCTGAACACATCGGTTTTACAAGTATCCACGTGATACTCGTCAAAACTTTTTCTCTTATAACTGCGCGAAAAGCATGTATTCTTGCTTAATACAACGAAACAAGCTGTTTTAGACCGAAATGAGCTAAATCACAACACATCGGTTTTACAAGTGTCTCTTTAATATGCGTCAAAACTTTTTTTCTTATAACTGCGCGAAAAGCATGTATTCTTGCTTAATACAGCGAAACAAGCTGTTTTAGACCGAAACGAGCTAAATCAGAACACAAAGGTTTTACAAGTGTTCCTCTGATACGCGTCAAAATTTTTTCTCTTATAACTGCGCGAAAAGCATGTATTCGTGCTTAGTCCAACGAAACAAGCAGTTGTAGACCGAAACGAGGTAAATCTGAACACATCGATTTTACAAGTGTTCCTCTGATATGCTTCAAATCTTTTTCTCTTATAACTGCGCGAAAAGCATGTATTCTTGCTTAATACAGCGAAACAAGTTGTTTTAGACCGAAATGAGCTAAATCACAACATATCGGTTTTACAAGTGTTCCTCTGATCCGCGTCAAAACTTTTTCTCTTATAACTGCGCGAAAAGCATGTATTCGTGCTTAGTCCAACGAAACAAGCTGTTGTAGACCGAAACGAGGTAAATCTGAACACATCGGTTTTACAAGTGTTCCTCTGATATGCTTCAAATCTTTTTCTCTTATAACTGCGCGAAAAGCATGTATTCTTGCTTAATACAGCGAAACAAGCTGTTTTAGACCGAAACGAGCTGAATCACAACACATCGGTATTACAAGTGTGTCACGTGATACTCGTCAAAACTTTTTCTCTTATAACTGCGCGAAAAGCATGTATTCTTCCTTAATACAACGAAACAAGCTGTTTTAGACCGAAACGAGCTAAATCACAACACATCGGTTTTACAAGTGTCTCTCTGATACGCGTCAAAACTTTTTCTTCTATAACTGCGCGTAAAGCATGTATTCTTGCTTAATACAACAAAACAAGCTGTTTTAGACCGAAACGAGCTAAATCTGAACACATCGGTTTTACAAGTATCCACGTGATACTCGTCAAAACATTTTCTCTTATAACTGCGCGAAAAGCATGTATTCTTGCTTAATACAGCGAAACAAGCTGTTTTAGACCGAAATGAGCTAAATCACAACACATCGGTTTTACAAGTGTTCCTCTGATACGCGTCAAAACTTTTTCTCTTATAACTGCGCGAAAAGCATGTATTCTTGCTTAATACAGCGAAACAAGCTGTTTTAGACCGAAACGAGCTAAATCACAACACATCGGTATTACAAGTGTTCCACGTGATACTCGTCAAACGTTTTCTCTTATAACTGCGCGAAAAGCATGTATTCGTGCTTACTACAACGAAACAAGGTTGTTTAGACCGAAACGAGCTAAATCTGAACACATCGGTTTTACAAGTATCCACGTGATACTCGTCAAAACTTTTTCTCTTATAACTGCGCGAAAAGCATGTATTCTTGCTTAATACAACGAAACAAGTTGTTTTAGACCGAAACGAGCTAAATCACAACACATCGGTTTTACAAGTGTCCCTGTGACACGCGTCAAAACTTTTTCTCTTATAACTGCGCGAAAAGCATGTATTCTTGCTTAATACAGCGAAACAAGCTGTTTTAGACCGAAACGAGCTAAATCACAACACATCGGTTTTACAAGTGTTCCTCTGATACGCGTCAAAACTTTTTCTCTTATAACTGCGCGAAAAGCATGTATTCTTGCTTAATACCACGAAACAAGCTGTTTTAGACCGAAACGAGCTAAATCACAACACATCGGTTTTACAAGTGTTCCTCTGATACGCGTCTAAACTTTTTCTCTTATAACTGCGCGAAAAGCATGTATTCGTGCTTAATACAACGAAACAAGCTGTTTTAGACCGAAACGAGCTAAATCTGAACACATCGGTTTTACAACTGTCCCTGTGACACGCGTCAAAACTTTTTCTCTTATAACTGCGCGAAAAGCATGTATTCTTGCTTAATACAGCGAAACAAGCTGTTTTAGACCGAAACGAGTTAAATCACAACACATCGGTATTACAAGTGTTCCTCTGATACGCGTCAAAACTTTTTCTCTTATAACTGCGCGAAAAGCATGTATTCTTGCTCAATACAGTGAAACAAGCTGTTTTAGATCGAAATGAGCTAAATCACAACACATCGGTTTTACAAGTGTTCCTCTGATACGCGTCAAAACTTTTTCTCTTATAACTGCGCGAAAAGCAAGTATTCTTGCCTAATACAGCGAAACAAGCTGTTTTAGACCGAAACGAGCTAAATCACAACACATCGGTATTACAAGTGTTCCACGTGATACTCGTCAAAAATTTTTCTCTTATAACTGCGCGAAAAGCATGTATTCGTGCTTAATACAACGAAACAAGCTGTTTTAGACCGAAACGAGCTAAATCTGAACACATCGGTTTTACAAGTATCCACGTGATACTCGTCAAAACTTTTTCTCTTATAACTGCGCGAAAAGCATGTATTCTTGCTTAATACAACGAAACAAGCTGTTTTAGACCGAAATGAGCTAAATCACAACACATCGGTTTTACAAGTGTCTCTTTAATATGCGTCAAAACTTTTTCTCTTATAACTGCGCGAAAAGCATGTATTCTTGCTTAATACAGCGAAACAAGCTGTTTTAGACCGAAACGAGCTAAATCAGAACACAAAGGTTTTACAAGTGTTCCTCTGATACGCGTCAAAATTTTTTCTCTTATAACTGCGCGAAAAGCATGTATTCGTGCTTAGTCCAACGAAACAAGCAGTTGTAGACCGAAACGAGGTAAATCTGAACACATCGATTTTACAAGTGTTCCTCTGATATGCTTCAAATCTTTTTCTCTTATAACTGCGCGAAAAGCATGTATTCTTGCTTAATACAGCGAAACAAGCTGTTTTAGACCGAAACGAGCTGAATCACAACACATCGGTATTACAAGTGTGTCACGTGATACTCGTCAAAACTTTTTCTCTTATAACTGCGCGAAAAGCATGTATTCTTGCTTAATACAGCGAAACAAGCTGTTTTAGACCGAAACGAGCTAAATCAGAACACAAAGGTTTTACAAGTGTTCCTCTGATACGCGTCTAATCTTTTTCTCTTATAACTGCGCGAAAAGCATGTATTCTTGCTTAATACAACGAAACAAGCTGTTTTAGACCGAAACGAGCTAAATCACAACACATCGGTTTTACAAGTGTCCCTCTGACACGCGTCAAAACTTTTTCTCTTATAACTGCGCGAAAAGCATGTATTCTTGCTCAATACAGCGAAACAAGCTGTTTTAGACCGAAATGAGCTAAATCACAACACATCGGTTTTACAACTGTTCCTGTGACACGCGTCAAAACTTTTTCTCTTATAACTGCGCGAAAAGCATGTATTCGTGCTTAGTCCAACGAAACAAGCTGTTGTAGACCGAAACGAGGTAAATCTGAACACATCGGTTTTACAAGTGTTCCTCTGATATGCTTCAAATCTTTTTCTCTTATAACTGCGCGAAAAGCATGTATTCTTGCTTAATACAGCGAAACAAGCTGTTTTAGACCGAAACGAGCTGAATCACAACACATCGGTATTACAAGTGTGTCACGTGATACTCGTCAAAACTTTTTCTCTTATAACTGCGCGAAAAGCATGTATTCTTCCTTAATACAACGAAACAAGCTGTTTTAGACCGAAACGAGCTAAATCACAACACATCGGTTTTACAAGTGTCTCTCTGATACGCGTCAAAACTTTTTCTTCTATAACTGCGCGTAAAGCATGTATTCTTGCTTAATACAACAAAACAAGCTGTTTTAGACCGAAACGAGCTAAATCTGAACACATCGGTTTTACAAGTATCCACGTGATACTCGTCAAAACATTTTCTCTTATAACTGCGCGAAAAGCATGTATTCTTGCTTAATACAGCGAAACAAGGTTGTTTAGACCGAAACGAGCTAAATCTGAACACATCGGTTTTACAAGTATCCACGTGATACTCGTCAAAACTTTTTCTCTTATAACTGCGCGAAAAGCATGTATTCTTGCTTAATACAACGAAACAAGCTGTTTTAGACCGAAACGTGCTGAATATAAATACACCGGTTTTACAAGTGTCCCTGTGACACGCGTCAAAACTTTTTCTCTTATAACTGCGCGAAAAGCATGTATTCTTGCTTAATACAGCGAAACAAGCTGTTTTAGACCGAAACGAGCTAAATCACAACACATCGGTTTTAAAAGTGTTCCTCTGATACGCGTCAAAACTTTTTCTCTTATAACTGCGCGAAAAGCATGTATTCTTGCTCAATACAGCGAAACAAGCTGTTTTAGACCGAAATGAGCTAAATCACAACACATCGGTTTTACAAGTGTTCCTCTGATACGCGTCAAAACTTTTTCTCTTATAACTGCGCGAAAAGCATGTATTCTTGCTTAATACAGCGAAACAAGCTGTTTTAGACCGAAACGAGCTAAATCACAACACATCGGTTTTACAAGTGTTCCTCTGATATGCGTCAAAACTTTTTCTCTTATAACTGCGCGAAAAGCATGTATTCGTGCTTAATACAACGAAACAAGCTGTTTTAGACCGAAACGAGCTAAATTTGAACACATCGGTTTTACAAGTATCCACGTGACACTCGTCAAAACTTTTTCTCTTATAACTGCGCGAAAAGCATGTATTCTTGCTTAATACAACGAAACAAGCTGTTTTAGACCGAAACGAGCTAAATCACAACACATCGGTATTACAAGTGTTCCACGTGATACTCGTCAAAAATTTTTCTCTTATAACTGCGCGAAAAGCATGTATTCGTGCTTAATACAACGAAACAAGCTGTTTTAGACCGAAACGAGCTAAATCTGAACACATCGGTTTTACAAGTATCCACGTGATACTCGTCAAAACTTTTTCTCTTATAACTGCGCGAAAAGCATGTATTCTTGCTTAATACAACGAAACAAGCTGTTTTAGACCGAAACGAGCTAAATCACAACACCGGTTTTACAAGTGTTCCTCTGATACGCGTCTAAACTTTTTCTCTTATAACTGCGCGAAAAGCATGTATTCGTGCTTAATACAACGAAACAAGCTGTTTTAGACCGAAACGAGCTAAATCTGAACACATCGGTTTTACAAGTGTTCCTCTGATATGCTTCAAATCTTTTTCTCTTATAACTGCGCGAAAAGCATGTATTCTTGCTTAATACAGCGAAACAAGCTGTTTTAGACCGAAACGAGCTAAATCACAACACATCGGTATTACAAGTGTTCCACGTGATACTCGTCAAAACTTTTTCTCTTATAACTGCACGAAAAGCATGTATTCTTGCTTAATACAACGAAACAAGCTGTTTTAGACCGAAACGAGCTAAATCACAACACATCGGTTTTACAAGTGTTCCTCTGATACGCGTCTAAACTTTTTCTCTTATAACTGCGCGAAAAGCATGTATTCGTGCTTAATACAACGAAACAAGCTGTTTTAGACCGAAACGAGCTAAATCTGAACACATCGGTTTTACAACTGTCCCTGTGACACGCGTCAAAACTTTTTCTCTTATATCTGCGCGAAAAGCATGTATTCTTGCTTAATACAGCGAAACAAGCTGTTTTAGACCGAAACGAGCTAAATCACAACACATCGGTTTTACAAGTGTTCCTCTGATACGCGTCAAAACTTTTTCTCTTATAACTGCGCGAAAAGCATGTATTCTTGCTTAATACAACGAAACAAGCTGTTTTAGACCAAAACGAGCTAAATCACAACACATCGGTTTTACAAGTGTTCCTCTGATACGCGTCTAAACTTTTTCTCTTATAACTGCGCGAAAAGCATGTATTCGTGCTTAATACAACGAAACAAGCTGTTTTAGACCGAAACGAGCTAAATCTGAACACATCGGTTTTACAACTGTCCCTGTGACACGCGTCAAAACTTTTTCTCTTATAACTGCGCGAAAAGCATGTATTCTTGCTTAATACAGCGAAACAAGCTGTTTTAGACCGAAACGAGCTAAATCACAACACATCGGTATTACAAGTGTTCCACGTGATACTCGTCAAAACGTTTTCTCTTATAACTGCGCGAAAAGCATGTATTCCTGCTTACTACAACGAAACAAGGTGTTTTAGACCGAAACGAGCTCAATCACAACACATCGGTTTTACAAGTGTCTCTTTAATATGCGTCAAAACTTTTTCTCTTATAACTGCGCGAGAAGCATGTATTCTTGCTTAATACAGCGAAACAAGCTGTTTTAGACCGAAACGAGCTAAATCAGAACACAAATGTTTTACAAGTGTTCCTCTGATACGCGTCAAAACTTTTTCTCTTATAACTGCGCGAAAAGCATGTATTCTTGCTTAATACAACGAAACAAGCTGTTTTAGACCGAAACGAGCTAAATCACAACACATCGGTTTTACAAGTTTTCCTCTGACACGCGTCAAAACTTTTTCTCTTATAACTGCGCGAAAAGCTTGTATTCTTGCTCAATACAGCGAAACAAGCTGTTTTAGACCGAAATGAGCTAAATCACAACACATCGGTTTTACAACTGTTCCTGTGACACGCGTCAAAACTTTTTCTCTTATAACTGCGCGAAAAGCATATATTCTTGCTTAATACAGCGAAACAAGTTGTTTTAGACCGAAATGAGCTAAATCACAACATATCGGTTTTACAAGTGTTCCTCTGATACGCGTCAAAACTTTTTTCTCTTATAACTGCGCGAAAAGCATGTATTCGTGCTTAGTCCAAAGAAACAAGCTGTTGTAGACCGAAACGAGGTAAATCTGAACACATCGGTTTTACAAGTGTTCCTCTGATATGCTTCAAATCTTTTTCTCTTATAACTGCGCGAAAAGCATGTATTCTTGCTTAATACAGCGCAACAAGCTGTTTTAGACCGAAACGAGCTGAATCACAACACATCGGTATTACAAGTGTGTCACGTGATACTCGTCAAAACTTTTTCTCTTATAACTGCGCGAAAAGCATGTATTCTTGCTTAATACAACGAAACAAGCTGTTTTAGACCGAAACGAGCTAAATCACAACACATCGGTTTTACAAGTGTCTCTCTGATACGCGTCAAAACTTTTTCTTCTATAACTGCGCGTAAAGCATGTATTCTTGCTTAATACAACAAAACAAGCTGTTTTAGACCGAAACGAGCTAAATCTGAACACATCGGTTTTACAAGTATCCACGTGATACTCGTCAAAACTTTTTCTCTTATAACTGCGCGAAAAGCATGTATTCTTGCTTAATACAGCGAAACAAGCTGTTTTAGACCGAAATGAGCTAAATCACAACACATCGGTTTTACAAGTGTTCCTCTGATACGCGTCAAAACTTTTTCTCTTATAACTGCGCGAAAAGCATGTATTCTTGCTTAATACAGCGAAACAAGCTGTTTTAGACCGAAACGAGCTAAATCACAACACATCGGTATTACAAGTGTTCCACGTGATACTCGTCAAAACGTTTTCTCTTATAACTGCGCGAAAAGCATGTATTCGTGCTTACTACAACGAAACAAGGTGTTTTAGACCGAAACGAGCTAAATCTGAACACATCGGTTTTACAAGTATCCACGTGATACTCGTCAAAACTTTTTCTCTTATAACTGCGCGAAAAGCATGTATTCTTGCTTAATACAACGAAACAAGCTGTTTTAGACCGAAACGAGCTAAATCACAACACATCGGTTTTACAAGTGTTCCTCTGATACGCGTCAAATATTTTTATCTTATAACTGCGCGAAAAGCATGTATTCGTGCTTAATACAACAAAACAAGCTCTTTTAGACCGAAACGAGCTAAATCACAACACATCGGTTTTACAAGTGTCTCTAATACGCGTCAGAACTTTTTCTTCTATAACTGCGCGTAAAGCATGTATTCGTGCTTAATACAACGAAACAAGTTGTTTTAGACCGAAACGAGCTAAATCTGAACACATCGGTTTTACAAGTGTCCCTGTGACAAGCGTCAAATCTTTTTCTCTTATAACTGCGCGAAAAGCATGTATTCTTGCTTAATACAGCGAAACAAGCTGTTTTAGACCGAAACGAGCTAAATCACAACACATCGGTATTACAAGTGTTCCACGTGATACTCGTTCAAACGTTTTCTCTTATAACTGCGCGAAAAGCATGTATTTGTGCTTAATACAACGAAACAAGCTGTTTTAGACCGAAACGAGCTAAATCTGAACACGTCGGTTTTACAAGTATAAACGTGATGCTCGTCAAAACTTTTTCTTTTATAACTGCGCGAAAAGCATGTATTCTTGCTTAATACAGCGAAACAAGCTGTTTTAGACCGAAACGAGCTAAATCACAACACAAAGATTTTACAAGTGTTCCTCTGATACGCGTCAAAACTTTTTCTCTTATAACTGCGCGAAAAGCATGTATTCTTGCTTAATACAGCGAAACAAGCTGTTTTAGACCGAAACGAGCTAAATCACAACACATCGGTATTACAAGTGTTCCACGTGATACTCGTCAAACATTTTTCTCTTATAACTGCGCGAAAAGCATGTATTCCTGCTTAATACAACGAAACAAGCTGTTTTAGACCGAAACGAGCTAAATCTGAACACGTCGGTTTTACAAGTATAAACGTGATGCTCGTCAAAACTTTTTCTTTTATAACTGCGCGAAAAGCATGTATTCTTGCTTAATACAGCGAAACAAGCTGTTTTAGACCGAAACGAGCTAAATCACAACACAAAGATTTTACAAGTGTTCCTCTGATACGCGTCAAAACTTTTTCTCTTATAACTGCGCGAAAAGCATGTATTCTTGCTTAATACAACGAAACAAGCTGTTTTAGACCGAAACGAGCTAAATCACAACACATCGGTTTTACAAGTGCTCCTCTGATACGCGTCTAAACTTTTTCTCTTATAACTGCGCGAAAAGCATGTATTCGTGCTTAATACAACGAAACAAGCTGTTTTAGACCGAAACGAGCTAAATCTGAACACATCGGTTTTACAACTGTCCCTGTGACACGCGTCAAAACTTTTTCTCTTATATCTGCGCGAAAAGCATGTATTCTTGCTTAATACAGCGAAACAAGCTGTTTTAGACCGAAACGAGCTAAATCACAACACATCGGTTTTACAAGTGTTCCTCTGATACGCGTCAAAACTTTTTCTCTTATAACTGCGCGAAAAGCATGTATTCTTGCTTAATACAACGAAACAAGCTGTTTTAGACCAAAACGAGCTAAATCACAACACATCGGTTTTACAAGTGTTCCTCTGATACGCGTCTAAACTTTTTCTCTTATAACTGCGCGAAAAGCATGTATTCGTGTTTAATACAACGAAACAAGCTGTTTTAGACCGAAACGAGCTAAATCTGAACACATCGGTTTTACAACTGTCCCTGTGACACGCGTCAAAACTTTTTCTCTTATAACTGCGCGAAAGCATGTATTCTTGCTTAATACAGCGAAACAAGCTGTTTTAGACCGAAACGAGCTAAATCACAACACATCGGTATTACAAGTGTTCCACGTGATTACTCGTCAAAACGTTTTCTCTATAACTGCGCGAAAAGCATGTATTCCTGCTTACTACAACGAAACAAGGTGTTTAGACCGAAACGAGCTAAATCACAACACATCGGTTTTACAAGTGTCTCTTTAATATGCGTCAAACTTTTTCTCTTATAACTGCGCGAGAAGCATGTATTCTTGCTTAATACAGCGAAACAAGCTGTTTTAGACCGAAACGAGCTAAATCAGAACACAAAGGTTTTACAAGTGTTCCTCTGATACGCGTCAAACTTTTCTCTTATAACTGCGCGAAAAGCATGTATTCTTGCTTAATACAACGAAACAAGCTGTTTTAGACCGAAACGAGCTAAATCACAACACATCGTTTTACAAGTTTTCCTCTGACACGCGTCAAAACTTTTTCTCTTATAACTGCGCGAAAAGCTGTATTCTTGCTCAATACAGCGAAACAAGCTGTTTTAGACCGAAATGAGCTAAATCACAACACATCGGTTTTACAACTGTTCCTGTGACACGCGTCAAAACTTTTTCTCTTATAACTGCGCGAAAAGCATATATTCTTGCTTAATACAGCGAAACAAGTTGTTTTAGACCGAAATGAGCTAAATCACAACATATCGGTTTTACAAGTGTTCCTCTGATACGCGTCAAAACTTTTTCTCTTATAACTGCGCGAAAAGCATGTATTCGTGCTTAGTCCAAAGAAACAAGCTGTTGTAGACCGAAAAGAGGTAAATCTGAACACATCGGTTTTACAAGTGTTCCTCTGATATGCTTCAAATCTTTTTCTCTTATAACTGCGCGAAAAGCATGTATTCTTGCTTAATACAGCGCAACAAGCTGTTTTAGACCGAAACGAGCTGAATCACAACACATCGGTATTACAAGTGTGTCACGTGATACTCGTCAAAAACTTTTTCTCTTATAACTGCGCGAAAAGCATGTATTCTTGCTTAATACAACGAAACAAGCTGTTTTAGACCGAAACGAGCTAAATCACAACACATCGGTTTACAAGTGTCTCTCTGATACGCGTCAAAACTTTTTCTTCTATAACTGCGCGTAAAGCATGTATTCTTGCTTAATACAACAAAACAAGCTGTTTTAGACCGAAACGAGCTAAATCTGAACACATCGGTTTTACAAGTATCCACGTGATACTCGTCAAAACTTTTTCTCTTATAACTGCGCGAAAAGCATGTATTCTTGCTTAATACAGCGAAACAAGCTGTTTTAGACCGAAATGAGCTAAATCACAACACATCGGTTTTACAAGTGTTCCTCTGATACGCGTCAAAACTTTTTCTCTTATAACTGCGCGAAAAGCATGTATTCTTGCTTAATACAGCGAAACAAGCTGTTTTAGACCGAAACGAGCTAAATCACAACACATCGGTATTACAAGTGTTCACGTGATACTCGTCAAAACGTTTTCTCTTATAACTGCGCGAAAAGCATGTATTCGTGCTTACTACAACGAAACAAGGTGTTTTAGACCGAAACGAGCTAAATCTGAACACATCGGTTTTACAAGTATCCACGTGATACTCGTCAAAACTTTTTCTCTTATAACTGCGCGAAAAGCATGTATTCTTGCTTAATACAACGAAACAAGCTGTTTTAGACCGAAACGAGCTAAATCACAACACATCGGTTTTACAAGTGTTCCTCTGATACGCGTCAAATATTTTTATCTTATAAACTGCGCGAAAAGCATGTATTCGTGCTTAATACAACAAAACAAGCTCTTTTAGACCGAAACGAGCTAAATCACAACACATCGGTTTTACAAGTGTCTCTAATACGCGTCAGAACTTTTTCTTCTATAACTGCGCGTAAAGCATGTATTCGTGCTTAATACAACGAAACAAGTTGTTTTAGACCGAAACGAGCTAAATCTGAACACATCGGTTTTACAAGTGTCCCTGTGACAAGCGTCAAATCTTTTTCTCTTATAACTGCGCGAAAAGCATGTATTCTTGCTTAATACAGCGAAACAAGCTGTTTTAGACCGAAACGAGCTAAATCACAACACATCGGTATTACAAGTGTTCCACGTGATACTCGTTCAAAACGTTTTCTCTTATAACTGCGCGAAAAGCATGTATTTGCTGCTTAATACAACGAAACAAGCTGTTTTAGACCGAGATGAGCTAAATCTGAACACATCGGTTTTACAAGTATCCACTTGATACTCGTCAAAACTTTTTCTCTTATAACTGCGCAAAAAGCATGTATTCGTGCTTAATACAACGAATCAATTTGTTTTAGACCGAAACGAGCTAAATCTGAACACATCGGTTTTACACGTGTCCCTGTGAGACGCGTCAAAACTTTTTCTCTTATAACTGCGCAAAAAGCATGTATTCGTGCTTAATACAACGAATCAATTTGTTTTAGACCGAAACGAGCTAAATCTGAACACATCGGTTTTACACGTGTCCCTGTGAGACGCGTCAAAACTTTTTCTCTTATAACTGCGCGAAAAGCATGTATTCTTGCTTAATACAGCGAAACAAGCTGTTTTAGACCGAAACGAGCTAAATCGCAACACATCGGTTTTACAAGTGTTCCTCTGATACGCGTCAAATCTTTTTCTCTTATAACTGCGCGAAAAGCATGTATTCTTGCTTAATACAACGAAACAAGCTGTTTTAGACCGAAACGAGCTAAATCACAACACATCGGTTTTACAAGTGTTCCTCTGATACGCGTCTAAACTTTTTCTCTTATAACTGCCCGAAAAGCATGTATTCTTGCCTAATAGAGCGAAACAAGCTGTTTTAGACCGAAACGAGCTAAATCACAACACATCGGTTTTACAAGTGTTCCTCAGATACGCGTCAAAACTTTTTCTCTTATAACTGCGGGAAAAGCATGTATTCGTGCTTAATACAACGACACAAGCTGTTTTGGACCGAAACGAGCTAAATCACAACACACCGGTTTTACAAGTGTCTAATACGCGTCAAAACTTTTTCTTCTGTAACTGCGCGTAAAGCATGTATACGTGCTTAATACAACGAAACAAGCTGTTTTAGACTGAAATGAGCTAAATCTGAACACATCGGTTTTACAAGTGTCCCTGTGACACGCGTCAAAACTTTTTCTCTTATAACTGCGCGAAAAGCATGTATTCTTCCTTAATACAGCGAAACAAGCTGTTTTAGACCAAAATGAGCTAAATCACAACACATCGGTTTTACAAGTGTTCCTCTGATACGCGTCTAAACTTTTTCTCTTATAACTGCGCGAAAAGCATGTATTCGTGCTAAATACAACGAAACAAGCTGTTCTAGACCGAAACGAGCTAAATCTGAACACATCGGTTTTACAAGTGTCCCTGTGACACGCGTCAAAACTTTTTCCCTTATAACTGCGCGAAAAGCATGTATTCTTGCTTAATACAGCGAAACAAGCTGTTTTAGACCGAAACGAGCTAAATCACAACACATCGGTTTTACAAGTGTACTCTGATACGCGTCAAAACTTTTTCTCTTATAACTGCGCGAAAAGCATGTATTCGTGCTTAATACAACGAAACAAGCTGTTTTAGACCAAAACGAGCTAGATCTGAACACATCGGTTTTACAAGTGTCTCTCTGATACGCGTCAAAACATTTTCTTCTATAACTGCGCGTAAAGCATGTATTCTTGCTTAATACAACGAAACAAGCTGTTTTAGACCGAAACGAGCTAAATCTGAACACATCGGTTTTACAAGTATCCACGTGATACTCGGCAAAACTTTTTCTCTTATAGCTGCGCGAAAAGCATGTATTCTTGCTTAATACAACGAAACAAGCTGTTTTAGACCGAAACGAGCTAAATCACAACACATCGGTTTTACAAGTGTTCCTCTGATACGCGTCAAAAGTTTTTCTCTTATAACTGCGCGAAAAGCATGTATTCTTGCTTAATACAGCGAAACAAGCTGTTTTAGACCGAAACGAGCTAAATCACAACACATCGGTATTACAAGTGTTCCACGTGATACTCGTCAAAACGTTTTCTCTTATAACTGCGCGAAAAGCATGTATTCGTGCTTACTACAACGAAACAAGGTGTTTTAGACCGAAACGAGCTAAATCTGAACACATCGGTTTTACAAGTATCCACGTGTGACTCGTCAAAACTTTTTCTCTTATAACTGCGCGAAAAGCATGTATTCTTGCTTAATACAACGAAACAAGCTGTTTTAGACCGAAACGATCTAAATCACAACACATCGGTTTTACAAGTGTCTCTCTAATACGCGTCAAAACGTTTTCTCTTATAACTGCGCGAAAAGCATGTATTCTTGCTTAATACAGCGAAACAAGCTGTTTTAGACCGAAACGAACTAAATCACAACACAAAGGTTATACAAGTGTTCCTCTGTTACGCGTCAAAACTTTTTCTCTTATAACTGCGCGAAAAGCATGTATTCTTGCTTAATACAACGAAACAAGCTGTTTTAGACTGAAACGAGCTAAATCACAACACATCGGTTTTACAAGTGTTCCTCTGATACGCGTCTAAACTTTTTCTCTTATAACTGCGCGAAAAGCATGTATTCGTGCTTAATACAACGAAACAAGCTGTTTTAGACCGAAACGAGCTAAATCTGAACACATCGGTTTTACAAGTGTCCCTGTGACACGCGTCAAAACTTTTTCCCTTATAACTGCGCGAAAAGCATGTATTCTTGCTTAATACAGCGAAACAAGCTGTTTTAGACCGAAATGAGTTAAATCACAACACATCGGTTTTACGTGTTCCTCTGATACGCGTCAAAACATTTTTCTCTTATAACTGCGCGAAAAGCATGTTTTCTTGCTTAGTCCAACGAAACAAGCTGTTTTAGACCGAAACGAGGTAAATCTGAAACACATCGGTTTTACAAGTGTCCTTGTGACATGCCTTTAAAACTTTTTCTCTTATAACTGCGCGATAAGCATGTATTTCTGCTTAATACAGCGAAACAAGTTGTTTTAGACCAAAACGAGCTAAATCACAACACATCGGTTTTACAAGTGTTCCTCTGATACGCGCAAATTTTTTTCTCTTATAACTGCGCGAAAAGCATGTATTCTTGCTTAATACAGCGAAACAAGCTGTTTTAGACCGAAACGAGCTAAATCACAACACATCGGTATTACAAGTGTTCCACGTGATACTCGTCAAAACGTTTTCTCTTATAACTGCGCGAAAAGCATGTATTCGTGCTTACTACAACGAAACAAGGTGTTTTAGACCGAAACGAGCTAAATCTGAACACATCGGTTTTACAAGTATCCACGTGATACTCGTCAAAACTTTTTCTCTTATAACTGCGCGAAAAGCATGTATTCTTGCTTAATACAACGAAACAAGCTGTTTTAGACCGAAACGAGCTAAATCACAACACATCGGTTTTACAAGTGTTCCTCTGATACGCGTCAAAACTTTTTCTCTTATAACTGCGCGAAAAGCATGTATTCTTGCGTAATACAGCGAAACAAGCTGTTTTAGACCGAAACGAGCTAAATCACAACACATCGGTATTACAAGTGTTCCACGTGATACTCGTCAAAACGTTTTCTCTTATAACTGCGCGAAAAGCATGTATTCGTGCTTACTACAACGAAACAAGGTGTTTTAGACCGAAACGAGCTAAATCTGAACACATCGGTTTTACAAGTATCCACGTGATACTCGTCAAAACTTTTTCTCTTATAACTGCGCGAAAAGCATGTATTCTTGTTTAATACAACGAAACAAGCTGTTTTAGACCGAAACGAGCTAAATCACAACACATCGGTTTTACAAGTGTCTCTCTGATACGCGTCAAAACTTTTTCTCTTATAACTGCGCGAAAAGCATGTATTCTTGCTTAATACAGCGAAACAAGCTATTTTAGACCGAAACGAGCTAAATCACAACACATCGGTATTACAAGTGTTCCACGTGATACTCGTCAAACATTTTTCTCTTATAACTGCGCGAAAAGCATGTATTCCTGCTTAATACAACGAAACAAGCTGTTTTAGACCGAAACGAGCTAAATCTGAACACGTCGGTTTTACAAGTATAAACGTGATACTCGTCAAAACTTTTTCTCTTATAACTGCGCGAAAAGCATGTATTCTTGCTTAATACAGCGAAACAAGCTGTTTTAGACCGAAACGAGCTAAATCACAACACAAAGATTTTACAAGTGTTCCTCTGATACGCGTCAAAACTTTTTCTCTTATAACTGCGCGAAAAGCATGTATTCTTGCTTAATACAACGAAACAAGCTGTTTTAGACCGAAACGAGCTAAATCACAACACATCGGTTTTACAAGTGCTCCTCTGATACGCGTCTAAACTTTTTCTCTTATAACTGCGCGAAAAGCATGTATTCGTGCTTAATACAACGAAACAAGCTGTTTTAGACCGAAACGAGCTAAATCTGAACACATCGGTTTTACAACTGTCCCTGTGACACGCGTCAAAACTTTTTCTCTTATATCTGCGCGAAAAGCATGTATTCTTGCTTAATAGAGCGAAACAAGCTGTTTTAGACCGAAACGAGCTAAATCACAACACATCGGTTTTACAAGTGTTCCTCTGATACGCGTCAAAACTTTTTCTCTTATAACTGCGCGAAAAGCATGTATTCTTGCTTAATACAACGAAACAAGCTGTTTTAGACCGAAACGAGCTAAATCACAACACATCGGTTTTACAAGTGTTCCTCTGATACGCGTCTAAACTTTTTCTCTTATAACTGCGCGAAAAGCATGTATTCGTGCTTAATACAACGAAACAAGCTGTTTTAGACCGAAACGAGCTAAATCTGAACACATCGGTTTTACAACTGTCCCTGTGACACGCGTCAAAACTTTTTCTCTTATAACTGCGCGAAAAGCATGTATTCTTGCTTAATACAGCGAAACAAGCTGTTTTAGACCGAAACGAGCTAAATCACAACACATCGGTATTACAAGTGTTCCACGTGATACTCGTCAAAACGTTTTCTCTTATAACTGCGCGAAAAGCATGTATTCCTGCTTACTACAACGAAACAAGGTGATGTAGTCGAGGGTTCGACGGCATACCGTCTGGTCAGGAATCATGGCTTGAGGAGGTTCACTGGTCACTGACCAAGGTCAACAAAAAATGACGTTTCGGGAGCGCTACGGCTCCCTTGTTCACAATGAGCAACCAGCTGGACGTCCCGGGCTTTTTGTAGCGGTTACTATCGTTTTGAGGCATTTCGCGTAGATAGGGTGCAACGTGCCGTCATTCTTATTTATTGTGTTGGGCGTAGTCTGGATGATTAATGACTCGAGATTTCGGCGGGCTGATACATTCTTTTCCGTTGTCACTATAACTGCTTCATCCCAGTTAATTTCGTGACCAGTCTCTTGCGCATGCTCCGCGATTGCGTTCGTGGTCACGTTTCCTTTTCGTACATCGTACTGATGTTCTTTCAGGCGTCTCTTGAAGTCTTTCGTTTCCCCTATGTAAACTGATGAACAGTCGGCGCAGGCAATCTTGTAAACCACGCCGGGAAAACTGGCACGAGGGAGCTGGTCTTTCACGTTTACAAGCTCATTTCTTATCTTGCTTGTTGGGACATGTGCAACATGGACGCCGTGCTTGCGGAACATCCGCGCCAGCGCCTCGCTGATCCCCGGTACATACGGAATAGCGGCTCGTTTCGGTGCGTTAGCTCTTTCGTCTTCCTGGGCAGCAGGCTCACTTGATACAGCCACTCTTTGCGTGTTCCGAATGAAGGAAAATGGGTAGCCGTTTCTTTTCAAATCTTTTTCCACAGTCTTCATTTCGTGGTTTAGGGCGGCGTCTTCACTGCATACTTCCCTGGCACGGTTGATTAGAGATGCCACCACTGACCGCTTATGACTGACAGGGTGTGCTGAATTGAAATTTAGGTACCTTCCGGAATGCGTCGGTTTCCGGTAGACGCGAAAACTAAGACCTGTTGGAGTACGGGTTACCACGGTGTCGAGGAACGGAAGGCAGCCGTCAGTCTCTTCCTCAACAGTGAAGTTGATTGAGGGCTCAATGGCATTAAGGTGATCGAGGAAAATGCGGGTGTGCTTCCGGTCTATGACGCAGAAGCAGTCGTCCACATACCTAAAAAATACTTTTGGTCGCGGTTGGAAGGTGGCCAAAGCTTTGCTCTCGATGGCTTCCATAGCGATGTTAGCCGCTGTGACCGAGATGGCTGCCCCCATTGCTGTGCCAAAGGTCTGCTGGTAGAAGTTGTCGCTGTACGTAAAATATGTGTTGGTGAGACAGAATTGCAAGAGTTGGCAAAGTTCCGCTGCTTCGAACGGTGTCCGATCCTGCCACGAGGTGTCATTCTCGAGACGTTGCTTACATGTCTCAACTGCGAGATCAACAGGCACGCTTGTAAAAAGAGAGCAGACGTCGAAAGAAACGATCTCATCTGTGTCTTCCAGGGCGACCTCTTTGATCTTGTTGATGAAGTCGGATGAATTCTTGATGCCTGTGCCTGTCTTGCCCACCAGCGGTGAGAGAACGCCATGAAGGTACTGTGACAACGAGTATAAAGGAGACTTTCTAAAATCCACTATTGGGCGCAGGGGAATCCCTGGTTTATGCACCTTTGGTAGTCCGTATATGGCGGGCGCTGAGCCGTTTGTACATAGCAACTGATAATAAAGCCGTTTCATAGACGGAGGGATGCCCTTGAAGATCTCTGCTAGCATTTTTTGAAGAGACGTCTGCACTTTGGGAGTAGGGTCTTTCGGGATCCGGCAGTAAGTGGTCTCGTCCTGAAGCATGGCCTCCATTTTTTCCTTGTAAGAAGACCGGTCAAGGATAACAGTGACATTCCCTTTATCTGCCGGTAGGACGGCTATATCCTTGTTAGCCTGGAGGCTTCGGATTGCTGAGCGTTCATCTTGACCAAGAGGGCGGTTTGATGACGTCTTCTTCATGCGTGACAACACACCTATCGCCTTCGTTCGAACTTCGTCCTGAACGTCTCGTTCCAGAAGTCGTACGGCCCCTTCTACGGCACATGCGACCTTTCGTGGGTCCGGTGCCTTCCCTTGGTTGAAATTCAAACCTAGGCTGAGCACCTTGGCTTCGGATGGATTCAATTTGTAGGACGACAGGTTCCGTGTTTCGAAGATTGGTGCGGCCCTGGTCGCTATCCCCTTTTCAGCAAGTAAAGTCTGCAGCTTTTGATCCTGCGATTTCAGATGTCTCTCCTCTCTTCTGTACATTTCTTGGTTCGCAACCAACTGAACACTGGCGAGGACATCCGGAGCGATAAATTCCAATTGTCGCTTTGCAAAGAACAGTTCAGTTTCTAAGCGCTTCTTTGTCAGCTTGCATTCTTCAATCCTTGCTTGAAGGAGATGACGTTCCGCTTTTGCAACCACATGCAGACCAAAACGTGTCTTTACCGGTTTCTTTAGACGCAAGGATCTTGGAATAACGTGGTTAGACTTACAATCGAGGTTGAAACGCAGGTGCGTGGAGTAAGCAGCAAGTCTTGCTGAGGTGCTTACAAAACGGCGTATTCCGGTGACGGCCGGTTGTCCATATTGATGGCGTAAAGTGATGTAGTCGAGGGTTCGACGGCATACCGTCTGGTCAGGAATCATGGCTTGAGGAGGTTCACTGGTCACTGACCAAGGTCAACAAAAAATGACGTTTCGGGAGCGCTACGGCTCCCTTGTTGACTACGCCCAACACAATAAATAAGAATGACGGCACGTTGCACCCTATCTACGCGAAATGCCTCAAAACGATAGTAACCGCTACAAAAAGCCCGGGACGTCCAGCTGGTTGCTCATTGTGAACAAGGGAGCCGTAGCGCTCCCGAAACGTCATTTTTTGTTGACCTTGGTCAGTGACCAGTGAACCTCCTCAAGCAACGAAACAAGGTGTTTTAGACCGAAACGAGCTAAATCTGAACACATCGGTTTTACAAGTATCCACGTGATACTCGTCAAAACTTTTTCTCTTATAACTGCGCGAAAAGCATGTATTCTTGCTTAATACAACGAAACAAGCTGTTTTAGACCGAAACGAGCTAAATCACAACACATCGGTTTTACAAGTGTCTCTCTGATACGCGTCAAAACTTTTTCTTCTATAACTGCGCGTAAAGCATGTATTCTTGCTTAATACAACGAAACAAGCTGTTTTAGACCGAAACGAGCTAAATGTGAACACATCGGTTTTACAAGTGTTCCTCTGATACGCGTCAAAACTTTTTCTCTTATAACTGCGCGAAAAGCATGTATTCTTGCTCAATACAGTGAAACAAGCTGTTTTAGACCGAAATGAGCTAAATCACAACACATCGGTTTTACAAGTGTTCCTCTGATACGCGTCAAAACTTTTTCTCTTTTAACTGCGCGAAAAGCAAGTATTCTTGCCTAATACAGCGAAACAAGCTGTTTTAGACCGAAACGAGCTAAATCACAACACATCGGTATTACAAGTGTTCCACGTGATACTCGTCAAAAATTTTTCTCTTATAACTGCGCGAAAAGCATGTATTCGTGCTTAATACAACGAAACAAGCTGTTTTAGACCGAAACGAGCTAAATCTGAACACATCGGTTTTACAAGTATCCACGTGATACTCGTCAAAACTTTTTCTCTTATAACTGCGCGAAAAGCATGTATTCTTGCTTAATACAACGAAACAAGCTGTTTTAGACCGAAATGAGCTAAATCACAACACATCGGTTTTACAAGTGTCTCTTTAATATGCGTCAAAACTTTTTCTCTTATAACTGCGCGAGAAGCATGTATTCTTGCTTAATACAGCGAAACAAGCTGTTTTAGACCGAAACGAGCTAAATCAGAACACAAAGGTTTTACAAGTGTTCCTCTGATACGCGTCAAAACGTTTTCTCTTATAACTGCGCGAAAAGCATGTATTCTTGCTTAATACAACGAAACAAGCTGTTTTAGACCGAAACGAGCTAAATCACAACACATCGGTTTTACAAGTGTTCCTCTGACACGCGTCAAAACTTTTTCTCTTATAACTGCGCGAAAAGCTTGTATTCTTGCTCAATACAGCGAAACAAGCTGTTTTAGACCGAAATGAGCTAAATCACAACACATCGGTTTTACAACTGTTCCTGTGACACGCGTCAAAACTTTTTCTCTTATAACTGCGCGAAAAGCATGTATTCTTGCTTAATACAGCGAAACAAGTTGTTTTAGACCGAAATGAGCTAAATCACAACATATCGGTTTTACAAGTGTTCCTCTGATACGCGTCAAAACTTTTTTCTCTTATAACTGCGCGAAAAGCATGTATTCGTGCTTAGTCCAACGAAACAAGCTGTTGTAGACCGAAACGAGGTAAATCTGAACACATCGGTTTTACAAGTGTTCCTCTGATATGCTTCAAATCTTTTTCTCTTATAACTGCGCGAAAAGCATGTATTCTTGCTTAATACAGCGCAACAAGCTGTTTTAGACCGAAACGAGCTGAATCACAACACATCGGTATTACAAGTGTGTCACGTGATACTCGTCAAAACTTTTTCTCTTATAACTGCGCGAAAAGCATGTATTCTTGCTTAATACAACGAAACAAGCTGTTTTAGACCGAAACGAGCTAAATCACAACACATCGGTTTTACAAGTGTCTCTCTGATACGCGTCAAAACTTTTTCTTCTATAACTGCGCGTAAAGCATGTATTCTTGCTTAATACAACAAAACAAGCTGTTTTAGACCGAAACGAGCTAAATCTGAACACATCGGTTTTACAAGTATCCACGTGATACTCGTCAAAACTTTTTCTCTTATAACTGCGCGAAAAGCATGTATTCTTGCTTAATACAGCGAAACAAGCTGTTTTAGACCGAAATGAGCTAAATCACAACACATCGGTTTTACAAGTGTTCCTCTGATACGCGTCAAAACTTTTTCTCTTATAACTGCGCGAAAAGCATGTATTCTTGCTTAATACAGCGAAACAAGCTGTTTTAGACCGAAACGAGCTAAATCACAACACATCGGTATTACAAGTGTTCCACGTGATACTCGTCAAAACGTTTTCTCTTATAACTGCGCGAAAAGCATGTATTCGTGCTTACTACAACGAAACAAGGTGTTTTAGACCGAAACGAGCTAAATCTGAACACATCGGTTTTACAAGTATCCACGTGATACTCGTCAAAACTTTTTCTCTTATAACTGCGCGAAAAGCATGTATTCTTGCTTAATACAACGAAACAAGCTGTTTTAGACCGAAACGAGCTAAATCACAACACATCGGTTTTACAAGTGTCCCTGTGACACGCGTCAAAACTTTTTCTCTTATAACTGCGCGAAAAGCATGTATTCTTGCTTAATACAGCGAAACAAGCTGTTTTAGACCGAAACGAGGTAAATCACAACACATCGGTTTTACAAGTGTTCCTCTGATACGCGTCAAAACTTTTTCTCTTATAACTGCGCGAAAAGCATGTATTCTTGCTTAATACAACGAAACAAGCTGTTTTAGACCGAAACGAGCTAAATCACAACACATCGGTTTTACAAGTGTTCCTCTGATACGCGTCTAAACTTTTTCTCTTATAACTGCGCGAAAAGCATGTATTCGTGCTTAATACAACGAAACAAGCTGTTTTAGACCGAAACGAGCTAAATCTGAACACATCGGTTTTACAACTGTCCCTGTGACACGCGTCAAAACTTTTTCTCTTATAACTGCGCGAAAAGCATGTATTCTTGCTTAATACAGCGAAACAAGCTGTTTTAGACCGAAACGAGCTAAATCACAACACATCGGTATTACAAGTGTTCCACGTGATACTCGTCAAAACGTTTTCTCTTATAACTGCGCGAAAAGCATATATTCTTGCTTAATACAACGAAACAAGCTGTTTTAGACCGAAACGAGCTAAATCACAACACATCGGTTTACAAGTGTTCCTCTGATACGCGTCTAAACTTTTTCTCTTATAACTGCGCGAAAAGCATGTATTCTTGCTTAATACAACGAAACAAGCTGTTTTAGACCGAAACGAGCTAAATCACAACACATCGGTTTTACAAGTGTCCCTCTGACACGCGTCAAAACTTTTTCTCTTATAACTGCGCGAAAAGCTTGTATTCTTGCTCAATACAGCGAAACAAGCTGTTTTAGACCGAAATGAGCTAAATCACAACACATCGGTTTTACAACTGTTCCTGTGACACGCGTCAAAACTTTTTCTCTTATAACTGCGCGAAAAGCATGTATTCTTGCTTAATACAGCGAAACAAGTTGTTTTAGACCGAAATGAGCTAAATCACAACATATCGGTTTTACAAGTGTTCCTCTGATACGCGTCAAAACTTTTTTCTCTTATAACTGCGCGAAAAGCATGTATTCGTGCTTAGTCCAACGAAACAAGCTGTTGTAGACCGAAACGAGGTAAATCTGAACACATCGGTTTTACAAGTGTTCCTCTGATATGCTTCAAATCTTTTTCTCTTATAACTGCGCGAAAAGCATGTATTCTTGCTTAATACAGCGCAACAAGCTGTTTTAGACCGAAACGAGCTAAATCACAACACATCGGTTTTACAAGTGTTCCTCTGATACGCGTCAAAACTTTTTCTCTTATAACTGCGCGAAAAGCATGTATTCTTGCTTAATACAGCGCAACAAGCTGTTTTAGACCGAAACGAGCTAAATCACAACACATCGGTTTTACAAGTGTCTCTCTGATACGCGTCAAAACTTTTTCTTCTATAACTGCGCGTAAAGCATGTATTCTTGCTTAATACTACAAAACAAGCTGTTTTAGACCGAAACGAGCTAAATCTGAACACATCGGTTTTACAAGTATCCACGTGATACTCGTCAAAACTTTTTCTCTTATAACTGCGCGAAAAGCATGTATTCTTGCTTAATACAGCGAAACAAGCTGTTTTAGACCGAAATGAGCTAAATCACAACACATCGGTTTTACAAGTGTTCCTCTGATACGCGTCAAAACTTTTTCTCTTATAACTGCGCGAAAAGCAAGTATTCTTGCCTAATACAGCGAAACAAGCTGTTTTAGACCGAAACGAGCTAAATCACAACACATCGGTATTACAAGTGTTCCACGTGATACTCGTCAAAAATTTTTCTCTTATAACTGCGCGAAAAGCATGTATTCGTGCTTAATACAACGAAACAAGCTGTTTTAGACCGAAACGAGCTAAATCTGAACACATCGGTTTTACAAGTATCCACGTGATACTCGTCAAAACTTTTTCTCTTATAACTGCGCGAAAAGCATGTATTCTTGCTTAATACAACGAAACAAGCTGTTTTAGACCGAAATGAGCTAAATCACAGCACATCGGTTTTACAAGTGTCTCTTTAATATGCGTCAAAACTTTTTCTCTTATAACTGCGCGAGAAGCATGTATTCTTGCTTAATACAGCGAAACAAGTTGTTTTAGACCGAAACGAGCTAAATCAGAACACAAAGGTTTTACAAGTGTTCCTCTGATACGCGTCAAAACTTTTTTCTCTTATAACTGCGCGAAAAGCATGTATTCGTGCTTAGTCCAACGAAACAAGCTGTTGTAGACCGAAACGAGGTAAATCTGAACACATCGGTTTTACAAGTGTTCCTCTGATATGCTTCATATCTTTTTCTCTTATAACTGCGCGAAAAGCATGTATTCTTGCTTAATACAGCGCAACAAGCTGTTTTAGACCGAAACGAGCTGAATCACAACACATCGGTATTACAAGTGTGTCACGTGATACTCGTCAAAACTTTTTCTCTTATAACTTCGCGAAAAGCATGTATTCTTGCTTAATACAACGAAACAAGCTGTTTTAGACCGAAACGAGCTAAATCACAACACATCGGTTTTACAAGTGTCTCTCTGATACGCGTCAAAACTTTTTCTTCTATAACTGCGCGTAAAGCATGTATTCTTGCTTAATACAACAAAACAAGCTGTTTTAGACCGAAACGAGCTAAATCTGAACACATCGGTTTTACAAGTATCGACGTGATACTCGTCAAAACTTTTTCTCTTATAACTGCGCGAAAAGCATGTATTCGTGCTTAATACAACGAAACAAGCTGTTTTAGACTGAAACGAGCTAAATCTGAACACATCGGTTTTACAAGTGTCCCTGTGACACGCGTCAAAACTTTTTCTCTTATAACTGCGCGAAAAGCACGTATTCATGCCTAATACAACGAATCAAGCTGTTTTAGACCGAAACGAGTTAAATCTGAACACATCGGTTTTACACGTGTCCCTGTGACAGGCGTCAAAACTTTTTCTCTTATAGCTGCGCGAAAAGCACGTATTCTTGTTTAATACAACGAAACAAGCTGTTTTAGACCGAAGCGAGGTAAATCTGAACACATCGGTTTTACAAGTGTCCCTGTGACATGCTTTTAAAACTTTTTCTCTTATAACTGCGCGAAAAGCATGTATTCCTGCTTAATACATCGAGACAAGTTGTTTTAGACCGAAACGAGCTAAATCACAACACATCGGTTTTACAAGTGTTCCTCTGATACACATCAAATCCTTTTCTCTTATAACTGCGCGAAAAGCATGTATTCGTGCTTAATACAACGAAACAAGCTGTTTTAGACCGAAACGAGCTAAATCTGAACACATCGGTTTTAAAAGTGTCCATGTGATACGCGTCAAAACTTTTTCTCTTATAACTGCGCGAAAAGATTGTATGCGTGCTTAATACAACGAAGCAAGCTGTTTTAGACCGAAACGAGCTAAATCACAACACATCGGTTTTACAAGCGTTCCTCTGATACGCGTCAAATCTTTTGCTCTTATAACTGCGCGAAAAGCATGTATTCTTGCTTAATACAACGAAACAAGCTGTTTTAGACCGAAACGAGCTAAATCACAACACATCGGTTTTACAAGTGTTCCTCTGATACGCGTCAAATATTTTTATCTTATAACTGCGCGAAAAGCATGTATTCGTGCTTAATACAACAAAACAAGCTCTTTTAGACCGAAACGAGCTAAATCACAACACATCGGTTTTAGAAGTGTCTCTAATACGCGTCAGAACTTTTTCTTCTATAACTGCGCGTAAAGCATGTATTCGTGCTTAATACAACGAAACAAGTTGTTTTAGACCGAAACGAGCTAAATCTGAACACATCGGTTTTACAAGTGTCCCTGTGACAAGCGTCAAATCTTTTTCTCTTATAACTGCGCGAAAAGCATGTATTCTTGCTTAATACAGCGAAACAAGCTGTTTTAGACCGAAACGAGCTAAATCACAACACATCGGTATTACAAGTGTTCCACGTGATACTCGTTCAAACGTTTTCTCTTATAACTGCGCGAAAAGCATGTATTTGTGCTTAATACAACGAAACAAGCTGTTTTAGACCGAAACGAGCTAAATCTGAACACATCGGTTTTACAAGTATCCACGTGATACTCGTCAAAACTTTTTCTCTTATAACTGCGCGAAAAGCATGTATTCGTGCTTAATACAACGAAAAAGCTGTTTTAGACCGAGATGAGCTAAATCTGAACACATCGGTTTTACAAGTATCCACGTGATACTCGTCAAAACTTTTTCTCTTATAACTGCGCAAAAAGCATGTATTCGTGCTTAATACAACGAATCAATTTGTTTTAGACCGAAACGAGCTAAATCTGAACACATCGGTTTTACACGTGTCCCTGTGAGACGCGTCAAAACTTTTTCTCTTATAACTGCGCAAAAAGCATGTATTCGTGCTTAATACAACGAATCAATTTGTTTTAGACCGAAACGAGCTAAATCTGAACACATCGGTTTTACACGTGTCCCTGTGAGACGCGTCAAAACTTTTTCTCTTATAACTGCGCGAAAAGCATGTATTCTTGCTTAATACAGCGAAACAAGCTGTTTTAGACCGAAACGAGCTAAATCGCAACACATCGGTTTTACAAGTGTTCCTCTGATACGCGTCAAATCTTTTTCTCTTATAACTGCGCGAAAAGCATGTATTCTTGCTTAATACAACGAAACAAGCTGTTTTAGACCGAAACGAGCTAAATCACAACACATCGGTTTTACAAGTGTTCCTCTGATACGCGTCTAAACTTTTTCTCTTATAACTGCCCGAAAAGCATGTATTCTTGCTTAATAGAGCGAAACAAGCTGTTTTAGACCGAAACGAGCTAAATCACAACACATCGGTTTTACAAGTGTTCCTCTGATACGCGTCAAAACTTTTTCTCTTATAACTGCGGGAAAAGCATGTATTCGTGCTTAATACAACGACACAAGCTGTTTTGGACCGAAACGAGCTAAATCACAACACATCGGTTTTACAAGTGTCTAATACGCGTCAAAACTTTTTCTTCTGTAACTGCGCGTAAAGCATGTATACGTGCTTAATACAACGAAACAAGCTGTTTTAGACTGAAATGAGCTAAATCTGAACACATCGGTTTTACAAGTGTCCCTTTGACACGCGTCAAAACTTTTTCTCTTATAACTGCGCGAAAAGCATGTATTCTTCCTTAATACAGCGAAACAAGCTGTTTTAGACCAAAATGAGCTAAATCACAACACATCGGTTTTACAAGTGTTCCTCTGATGCGCGTCTAAACTTTTTCTCTTATAACTGCGCGAAAAGCATGTATTCGTGCTAAATACAACGAAACAAGCTGTTCTAGACCGAAACGAGCTAAATCTGAACACATCGGTTTTACAAGTGTCCCTGTGACACGCGTCAAAACTTTTTCCCTTATAACTGCGCGAAAAGCATGTATTCTTGCTTAATACAGCGAAACAAGCTGTTTTAGACCGAAACGAGCTAAATCACAACACATCGGTTTTACAAGTGTTCCTCTGATACGCGTCAAAACTTTTTCTCTTATAACTGCGCGAAAAGCATGTATTCGTGCTTAATACAACGAAACAAGCTGTTTTAGACCAAAACGAGCTAGATCTGAACACATCGGTTTTACAAGTGTCTCTCTGATACGCGTCAAAACATTTTCTTCTATAACTGCGCGTAAAGCATGTATTCTTGCTTAATACAACGAAACAAGCTGTTTTAGACCGAAACGAGCTAAATCTGAACACACCGGTTTTACAAGTATCCACGTGATACTCGTCAAAACTTTTTCTCTTATAACTGCGCGAAAAGCATGTATTCTTGCTTAATACAACGAAACAAGCTGTTTTAGACCGAAACGAGCTAAATCACAACACATCGGTTTTACAAGTGTCTCTCTGATACGCGTCAAAACTTTTTCTTCTATAACTGCGCGTAAAGCATGTATTCTTGCTTAATACAACGAAACAAGCTGTTTTAGACCGAAACGAGCTAAATGTGAACACATCGGTTTTACAAGTGTTCCTCTGATACGCGTCAAAACGTTTTCTCTTATAACTGCGCGAAAAGCATGTATTCTTGCTTAATACAACGAAACAAGCTGTTTTAGACCGAAATGAGCTAAATCACAGCACATCGGTTTTACAAGTGTCTCTTTAATATGCGTCAAAACTTTTTCTCTTATAACTGCGCGAGAAGCATGTATTCTTGCTTAATACAGCGAAACAAGCTGTTTTAGACCGAAACGAGCTAAATCACAACACATCGGTATTACAAGTGTTCCACGTGATACTCGTCAAAAATTTTTCTCTTATAACTGCGCGAAAAGCATGTATTCGTGCTTATTACAACGAAACAAGCTGTTTTAGACCGAAACGAGCTAAATCTGAACACATCGGTTTTACAAGTATCCACGTGATACTCGTCAAAACTTTTTCTCTTATAACTGCGCGAAAAGCATGTATTCTTGCTTAATACAACGAAACAAGCTGTTTTAGACCGAAATGAGCTAAATCACAACACATCGGTTTTACAAGTGTCTCTTTAATATGCGTCAAAACTTTTTCTCTTATAACTGCGCGAGAAGCATGTATTCTTGCTTAATACAGCGAAACAAGCTGTTTTAGACCGAAACGAGCTAAATCAGAACACAAAGGTTTTACAAGTGTTCCTCTGATACGCGTCAAAACGTTTTCTCTTATAACTGCGCGAAAAGCATGTATTCTTGCTTAATACAACGAAACAAGCTGTTTTAGACCGAAACGAGCTAAATCACAACACATCGGTTTTACAAGTGTTCCTCTGACACGCGTCAAAACTTTTTCTCTTATAACTGCGCGAAAAGCTTGTATTCTTGCTCAATACAGCGAAACAAGCTGTTTTAGACCGAAATGAGCTAAATCACAACACATCGGTTTTACAACTGTTCCTGTGACACGCGTCAAAACTTTTTCTCTTATAACTGCGCGAAAAGCATGTATTCTTGCTTAATACAACGAAACAAGCTGTTTTAGACCGAAACGAGCTAAATCACAACACATCGGTTTTACAAGTGTCTCTCTGATACGCGTCAAAACTTTTTCTTCTATAACTGCGCGTAAAGCATGTATTCTTGCTTAATACAACAAAACAAGCTGTTTTAGACCGAAACGAGCTAAATCTGAACACATCGGTTTTACAAGTATCCACGTGATACTCGTCAAAACTTTTTCTCTTATAACTGCGCGAAAAGCATGTATTCTTGCTTAATACAGCGAAACAAGCTGTTTTAGACCGAAATGAGCTAAATCACAACACATCGGTTTTACAAGTGTTCCTCTGATACGCGTCAAAACTTTTTCTCTTATAACTGCGCGAAAAGCATGTATTCTTGCTTAATACAGCGAAACAAGCTGTTTTAGACCGAAACGAGCTAAATCACAACACATCGGTATTACAAGTGTTCCACGTGATACTCGTCAAAACGTTTTCTCTTATAACTGCGCGAAAAGCATGTATTCGTGCTTACTACAACGAAACAAGGTGTTTTAGACCGAAACGAGCTAAATCTGAACACATCGGTTTTACAAGTATCCACGTGATACTCAAAACTTTTTCTCTTATAACTGCGCGAAAAGCATGTATTCTTGCTTAATACAACGAAACAAGCTGTTTTAGACCGAAACGAGCTAAATCACAACACATCGGTTTTACAAGTGTCCCTGTGACACGCGTCAAAACTTTTTCTCTTATAACTGCGCGAAAAGCATGTATTCTTGCTTAATACAGCGAAACAAGCTGTTTTAGACCGAAACGAGGTAAATCACAACACATCGGTTTTACAAGTGTTCCTCTGATACGCGTCAAAACTTTTTCTCTTATAACTGCGCGAAAAGCATGTATTCTTGCTTAATACAACGAAACAAGCTGTTTTAGACCGAAACGAGCTAAATCACAACACATCGGTTTTACAAGCGTTCCTCTGATACGCGTCAAATCTTTTGCTCTTATAACTGCGCGAAAAGCATGTATTCTTGCTTAATACAACGAAACAAGCTGTTTTAGACCGAAACGAGCTAAATCACAACACATCGGTTTTACAAGTGTTCCTCTGATACGCGTCAAATATTTTTATCTTATAACTGCGCGAAAAGCATGTATTCGTGCTTAATACAACAAAACAAGCTCTTTTAGACCGAAACGAGCTAAATCACAACACATCGGTTTTAGAAGTGTCTCTAATACGCGTCAGAACTTTTTCTTCTATAACTGCGCGTAAAGCATGTATTCGTGCTTAATACAACGAAACAAGTTGTTTTAGACCGAAACGAGCTAAATCTGAACACATCGGTTTTACAAGTGTCCCTGTGACAAGCGTCAAATCTTTTTCTCTTATAACTGCGCGAAAAGCATGTATTCTTGCTTAATACAGCGAAACAAGCTGTTTTAGACCGAAACGAGCTAAATCACAACACATCGGTATTACAAGTGTTCCACGTGATACTCGTTCAAACGTTTTCTCTTATAACTGCGCGAAAAGCATGTATTTGTGCTTAATACAACGAAACAAGCTGTTTTAGACCGAAACGAGCTAAATCTGAACACATCGGTTTTACAAGTATCCACGTGATACTCGTCAAAACTTTTTCTCTTATAACTGCGCGAAAAGCATGTATTCGTGCTTAATACAACGAAAAAGTTGTTTTAGACCGAGATGAGCTAAATCTGAACACATCGGTTTTACAAGTATCCACGTGATACTCGTCAAAACTTTTTCTCTTATAACTGCGCAAAAAGCATGTATTCGTGCTTAATACAACGAATCAATTTGTTTTAGACCGAAACGAGCTAAATCTGAACACATCGGTTTTACACGTGTCCCTGTGAGACGCGTCAAAACTTTTTCTCTTATAACTGCGCAAAAAGCATGTATTCGTGCTTAATACAACGAATCAATTTGTTTTAGACCGAAACGAGCTAAATCTGAACACATCGGTTTTACACGTGTCCCTGTGAGACGCGTCAAAACTTTTTCTCTTATAACTGCGCGAAAAGCATGTATTCTTGCTTAATACAGCGAAACAAGCTGTTTTAGACCGAAACGAGCTAAATCGCAACACATCGGTTTTACAAGTGTTCCTCTGATACGCGTCAAATCTTTTTCTCTTATAACTGCGCGAAAAGCATGTATTCTTGCTTAATACAACGAAACAAGCTGTTTTAGACCGAAACGAGCTAAATCACAACACATCGGTTTTACAAGTGTTCCTCTGATACGCGTCTAAACTTTTTCTCTTATAACTGCCCGAAAAGCATGTATTCTTGCTTAATAGAGCGAAACAAGCTGTTTTAGACCGAAACGAGCTAAATCACAACACATCGGTTTTACAAGTGTTCCTCTGATACGCATCAAAACTTTTTCTCTTATAACTGCGGGAAAAGCATGTATTCGTGCTTAATACAACGACACAAGCTGTTTTGGACCGAAACGAGCTAAATCACAACACATCGGTTTTACAAGTGTCTAATACGCGTCAAAACTTTTTCTTCTGTAACTGCGCGTAAAGCATGTATACGTGCTTAATACAACGAAACAAGCTGTTTTAGACTGAAATGAGCTAAATCTGAACACATCGGTTTTACAAGTGTCCCTGTGACACGCGTCAAAACTTTTTCTCTTATAACTGCGCGAAAAGCATGTATTCTTCCTAATACAGCGAAACAAGCTGTTTTAGACCAAAATGAGCTAAATCACAACACATCGGTTTTACAAGTGTTCCTCTGATACGCGTCTAAACTTTTTCTCTTATAACTGCGCGAAAAGCATGTATTCGTGCTAAATACAACGAAACAAGCTGTTCTAGACCGAAACGAGCTAAATCTGAACACATCGGTTTTACAAGTGTCCCTGTGACACGCGTCAAAACTTTTTCCCTTATAACTGCGCGAAAAGCATGTATTCTTGCTTAATACAGCGAAACAAGCTGTTTTAGACCGAAACGAGCTAAATCACAACACATCGGTTTTACAAGTGTTCCTCTGATACGCGTCAAAACTTTTTCTCTTATAACTGCGCGAAAAGCATGTATTCGTGCTTAATACAACGAAACAAGCTGTTTTAGACCAAAACGAGCTAGATCTGAACACATCGGTTTTACAAGTGTCTCTCTGATACGCGTCAAAACATTTTCTTCTATAACTGCGCGTAAAGCATGTATTCTTGCTTAATACAACGAAACAAGCTGTTTTAGACCGAAACGAGCTAAATCTGAACACATCGGTTTTACAAGTATCCACGTGATACTCGTCAAAACTTTTTCTCTTATAACTGCGCGAAAAGCATGTATTCTTGCTTAATACAACGAAACAAGCTGTTTTAGACCGAAACGAGCTAAATCACAACACATCGGTTTTACAAGTGTCTCTCTGATACGCGTCAAAACTTTTTCTTCTATAACTGCGCGTAAAGCATGTATTCTTGCTTAATACAACGAAACAAGCTGTTTTAGACCGAAACGAGCTAAATGTGAACACATCGGTTTTACAAGTGTTCCTCTGATACGCGTCAAAACTTTTTCTCTTATAACTGCGCGAAAAGCATGTATTCTTGCTTAATACAACGAAACAAGCTGTTTTAGACCGAAATGAGCTAAATCACAGCACATCGGTTTTACAAGTGTCTCTTTAATATGCGTCAAAACTTTTTCTCTTATAACTGCGCGAGAAGCATGTATTCTTGCTTAATACAGCGAAACAAGCTGTTTTAGACCGAAACGAGCTAAATCACAACACATCGGTATTACAAGTGTTCCACGTGATACTCGTCAAAAATTTTTCTCTTATAACTGCGCGAAAAGCATGTATTCGTGCTTAATACAACGAAACAAGCTGTTTTAGACCGAAACGAGCTAAATCTGAACACATCGGTTTTACAAGTATCCACGTGATACTCGTCAAAACTTTTTCTCTTATAACTGCGCGAAAAGCATGTATTCTTGCTTAATACAACGAAACAAGCTGTTTTAGACCGAAATGAGCTAAATCACAACACATCGGTTTTACAAGTGTCTCTTTAATATGCGTCAAAACTTTTTCTCTTATAACTGCGCGAGAAGCATGTATTCTTGCTTAATACAGCGAAACAAGCTGTTTTAGACCGAAACGAGCTAAATCAGAACACAAAGGTTTTACAAGTGTTCCTCTGATACGCGTCAAAACGTTTTCTCTTATAACTGCGCGAAAAGCATGTATTCTTGCTTAATACAACGAAACAAGCTGTTTTAGACCGAAACGAGCTAAATCACAACACATCGGTTTTACAAGTGTTCCTCTGACACGCGTCAAAACTTTTTCTCTTATAACTGCGCGAAAAGCTTGTATTCTTGCTCAATACAGCGAAACAAGCTGTTTTAGACCGAAATGAGCTAAATCACAACACATCGGTTTTACAACTGTTCCTGTGACACGCGTCAAAACTTTTTCTCTTATAACTGCGCGAAAAGCATGTATTCTTGCTTAATACAACGAAACAAGCTGTTTTAGACCGAAACGAGCTAAATCACAACACATCGGTTTTACAAGTGTCTCTCTGATACGCGTCAAAACTTTTTCTTCTATAACTGCGCGTAAAGCATGTATTCTTGCTTAATACAACAAAACAAGCTGTTTTAGACCGAAACGAGCTAAATCTGAACACATCGGTTTTACAAGTATCCACGTGATACTCGTCAAAACTTTTTCTCTTATAACTGCGCGAAAAGCATGTATTCTTGCTTAATACAGCGAAACAAGCTGTTTTAGACCGAAATGAGCTAAATCACAACACATCGGTTTTACAAGTGTTCCTCTGATACGCGTCAAAACTTTTTCTCTTATAACTGCGCGAAAAGCATGTATTCTTGCTTAATACAGCGAAACAAGCTGTTTTAGACCGAAACGAGCTAAATCACAACACATCGGTATTACAAGTGTTCCACGTGATACTCGTCAAAACGTTTTCTCTTATAACTGCGCGAAAAGCATGTATTCGTGCTTACTACAACGAAACAAGGTGTTTTAGACCGAAACGAGCTAAATCTGAACACATCGGTTTTACAAGTATCCACGTGATACTCGTCAAAACTTTTTCTCTTATAACTGCGCGAAAAGCATGTATTCTTGCTTAATACAACGAAACAAGCTGTTTTAGACCGAAACGAGCTAAATCACAACACATCGGTTTTACAAGTGTCCCTGTGACACGCGTCAAAACTTTTTCTCTTATAACTGCGCGAAAAGCATGTATTCTTGCTTAATACAGCGAAACAAGCTGTTTTAGACCGAAACGAGGTAAATCACAACACATCGGTTTTACAAGTGTTCCTCTGATACGCGTCAAAACTTTTTCTCTTATAACTGCGCGAAAAGCATATATTCTTGCTTAATACAACGAAACAAGCTGTTTTAGACCGAAACGAGCTAAATCACAACACATCGGTTTTACAAGTGTTCCTCTGATACGCGTCTAAACTTTTTCTCTTATAACTGCGCGAAAAGCATGTATTCGTGCTTAATACAACGAAACAAGCTGTTTTAGACCGAAACGAGCTAAATCTGAACACATCGGTTTTACAACTGTCCCTGTGACACGCGTCAAAACTTTTTCTCTTATAACTGCGCGAAAAGCATGTATTCTTGCTTAATACAGCGAAACAAGCTGTTTTAGGCCGAAACGAGCTAAATCACAACACATCGGTATTACAAGTGTTCCACGTGATACTCGTCAAAACGTTTTCTCTTATAACTGCGCGAAAAGCATATATTCTTGCTTAATACAACGAAACAAGCTGTTTTAGACCGAAACGAGCTAAATCACAACACATCGGTTTACAAGTGTTCCTCTGATACGCGTCTAAACTTTTTCTCTTATAACTGCGCGAAAAGCATGTATTCTTGCTTAATACAACGAAACAAGCTGTTTTAGACCGAAACGAGCTAAATCACAACACATCGGTTTTACAAGTGTCCCTCTGACACGCGTCAAAACTTTTTCTCTTATAACTGCGCGAAAAGCTTGTATTCTTGCTCAATACAGCGAAACAAGCTGTTTTAGACCGAAATGAGCTAAATCTGAACACATCGGTTTTACAAGTGTCCCTGTGACAAGCGTCAAATCTTTTTCTCTTATAACTGCGCGAAAAGCATGTATTCTTGCTTAATACAGCGAAACAAGCTGTTTTAGACCGAAACGAGCTAAATCACAACATATCGGTTTTACAAGTGTTCCTCTGATACGCGTCAAAACTTTTTTCTCTTATAACTGCGCGAAAAGCATGTATTCGTGCTTAGTCCAACGAAACAAGCTGTTGTAGACCGAAACGAGGTAAATCTGAACACATCGGTTTTACAAGTGTTCCTCTGATATGCTTCAAATCTTTTTCTCTTATAACTGCGCGAAAAGCATGTATTCTTGCTTAATACAGCGCAACAAGCTGTTTTAGACCGAAACGAGCTGAATCACAACACATCGGTATTACAAGTGTGTCACGTGATACTCGTCAAAACTTTTTCTCTTATAACTGCGCGAAAAGCATGTATTCTTGCTTAATACAACGAAACAAGCTGTTTTAGACCGAAACGAGCTAAATCACAACACATCGGTTTTACAAGTGTCTCTCTGATACGCGTCAAAACTTTTTCTTCTATAACTGCGCGTAAAGCATGTATTCTTGCTTAATACAACAAAACAAGCTGTTTTAGACCGAAACGAGCTAAATCTGAACACATCGGTTTTACAAGTATCCACGTGATACTCGTCAAAACTTTTTCTCTTATAACTGCGCGAAAAGCATGTATTCTTGCTTAATACAGCGAAACAAGCTGTTTTAGACCGAAATGAGCTAAATCACAACACATCGGTTTTACAAGTGTTCCTCTGATACGCGTCAAAACTTTTTCTCTTATAACTGCGCGAAAAGCATGTATTCTTGCTTAATACAGCGAAACAAGCTGTTTTAGACCGAAACGAGCTAAATCACAACACATCGGTATTACAAGTGTTCCACGTGATACTCGTCAAAACGTTTTCTCTTATAACTGCGCGAAAAGCATGTATTCGTGCTTACTACAACGAAACAAGGTGTTTTAGACCGAAACGAGCTAAATCTGAACACATCGGTTTTACAAGTATCCACGTGATACTCGTCAAAACTTTTTCTCTTATAACTGCGCGAAAAGCATGTATTCTTGCTTAATACAACGAAACAAGCTGTTTTAGACCGAAACGAGCTAAATCACAACACATCGGTTTTACAAGTGTCCCTGTGACACGCGTCAAAACTTTTTCTCTTATAACTGCGCGAAAAGCATGTATTCTTGCTTAATACAGCGAAACAAGCTGTTTTAGACCGAAACGAGGTAAATCACAACACATCGGTTTTACAAGTGTTCCTCTGATACGCGTCAAAACTTTTTCTCTTATAACTGCGCGAAAAGCATGTATTCTTGCTTAATACAACGAAACAAGCTGTTTTAGACCGAAACGAGCTAAATCACAACACATCGGTTTTACAAGTGTTCCTCTGATACGCGTCTAAACTTTTTCTCTTATAACTGCGCGAAAAGCATGTATTCGTGCTTAATACAACGAAACAAGCTGTTTTAGACCGAAACGAGCTAAATCTGAACACATCGGTTTTACAACTGTCCCTGTGACACGCGTCAAAACTTTTTCTCTTATAACTGCGCGAAAAGCATGTATTCTTGCTTAATACAGCGAAACAAGCTGTTTTAGACCGAAACGAGCTAAATCACAACACATCGGTATTACAAGTGTTCCACGTGATACTCGTCAAAACGTTTTCTCTTATAACTGCGCGAAAAGCATATATTCTTGCTTAATACAACGAAACAAGCTGTTTTAGACCGAAACGAGCTAAATCACAACACATCGGTTTTACAAGTGTTCCTCTGATACGCGTCTAAACTTTTTCTCTTATAACTGCGCGAAAAGCATGTATTCTTGCTTAATACAACGAAACAAGCTGTTTTAGACCGAAACGAGCTAAATCACAACACATCGGTTTTACAAGTGTCCCTCTGACACGCGTCAAAACTTTTTCTCTTATAACTGCGCGAAAAGCTTGTATTCTTGCTCAATACAGCGAAACAAGCTGTTTTAGACCGAAATGAGCTAAATCACAACACATCGGTTTTACAACTGTTCCTGTGACACGCGTCAAAACTTTTTCTCTTATAACTGCGCGAAAAGCATGTATTCTTGCTTAATACAGCGAAACAAGTTGTTTTAGACCGAAATGAGCTAAATCACAACATATCGGTTTTACAAGTGTTCCTCTGATACGCGTCAAAACTTTTTTCTCTTATAACTGCGCGAAAAGCATGTATTCGTGCTTAGTCCAACGAAACAAGCTGTTGTAGACCGAAACGAGGTAAATCTGAACACATCGGTTTTACAAGTGTTCCTCTGATATGCTTCAAATCTTTTTCTCTTATAACTGCGCGAAAAGCATGTATTCTTGCTTAATACAGCGCAACAAGCTGTTTTAGACCGAAACGAGCTAAATCACAACACATCGGTTTTACAAGTGTTCCTCTGATACGCGTCAAAACTTTTTCTCTTATAACTGCGCGAAAAGCATGTATTCTTGCTTAATACAGCGCAACAAGCTGTTTT